>NC_077230.1:243638038-243819454 GCF_027887165.1 Monodelphis domestica
CTTGTTAATATCCTCTGACCATTAGTCAATTGGAGAATGACTTGTATTCTTGTAAATTTGACTCAATTCTCTATAAATTTGAGAAATTAGACCTTTATTAGAGAAATTTCTTATGAAATTTTTTCATGGTTTGTTATTTCCCTTCTAATCTTGGTTATGTTGGTTTTGTTTATACATAAGCTTGCTGCTGGTTTTAGGTAGATAATACTTATCATTTAAAGGAATCGTCCATTTATTCCTATGCTTTCTAGTGTTTTTAATAAGAATGGGTGTTGTATTTTGTCAAAGACTTTTTCTGCATCTGTTGAGACAATTGTGATTTCTGTTAGTTTGTCTATTGATAGAATCAATTATGCTGATGGTTTTCCTAATATTAAACCAGCCCTGAATTCCTGATGCCAAATATTTTTTTCTATTTGGCTTGGATTTTGTTTATTTGTTTTCTGAAGGAAGGAAAGCTTTCTTGGAGCTGTGAGGAATTCTGTCCTTGCAAGGAGACCAACAAGAGAAAGGAGGTTTCTTTTTAAGGAAAATGGAAAATATTCAAATTCAGTAGTTGGATACCTAGGATTCCAAATGAAATCAATGTGAGTTACTATTGTCACATACCAAGGTAAGATAGTGGGGTGAAGAGGAGTGTAAAGAAGCAGAAACACATCCTCATTTTTCAACCTCTCCTGTGCCAGTGTTTGATGGCACAGTAATAGTTCAGTTTGGTGAAACAATGTCATATCTAGGTTAATAAGGAGGCCTGGAGGGTATTCCTGCTGGAAAGGGACCTAATATGTCTCTTAATTGTTCATTTCCACCTCACATATGAGAGAATGCAAAATATGTCATGGATTACAAGGCATTTAATACATAAATTTCTTTTCTTCTCTACTAAATTGTCCTCTTCTTCCAAAGACAAAGGCTGTCACATATTTCTTTTTTGGCCTATACTATCCAACATATCCTGTGTAGTCAACCAATATTTGTTAATTGTTTATGTGGGAAAGAGCTTTGAAAAAGGACACCTGTGTTTTATATTTTAATTCTACCATGAATAGTTGTGTAATTCACTTCATTCTCTCCAGTTCTCAAATTCTTTGTCTGGAAAATGAGGAGTTGGACTTAAGAAGTAGTAAGGAAAAATGGATAGGATGTTAGGCTTCACATTAAGAAGATATGGGTTCAGGGGCAGTTAAGCGGTTCAGGCCTTGAAATAGGAGGTCCTGAATACAACTCTGGTATGAGACACTTTCTAACTGTGTGACACTAGGTAAGTTACATAATCCCAATTGCCTAGCCTTTACTGCTCATTTGCCTTGGAACTGATACTTAGTATTGGTTCTAAAAGTGAGGGTTTAGGAAGAGCAAGAAAGAAAAGGAAATAAAGATGGAGAAGAAAAATAAGAAGGAGAAGGAGGCGAAGGAGAAGCAGAAGAAGCAGAAGGAAGGAAGAAGAAGAAGAAGAAGAGAAGAAGGAAGAGGAGGGAGGAGGAGGAAGGAAGGGAAGGAAGGAAGGAAGGAAGGAAGGAAGGAAGGAAGGAAGAAGGAAGGAAGGAAGGAAGGAAGGAAGAAAAGAAAGAAAGAAAGAAAGAAAGAAAGAAAGAAAGAAAGAAAGAAAGAAAGAAAGAAAGAAGAAAGAAAGAAAGAAAGAAAGAAAGAAAGAAAGAAAGAAAGAAAGAAAGAAAGAAAGGAAAGGAAAGGAAGGAAGGAAGGAAGGAAGGAAGGAGGAAGGAAGGAAGGAAGGAAGGAAGGAAGGAAGGAAGGAAGGAAGGAAGGAAGGAAGGAAGGAAGGAAGAAAGAAAGAAAGAAAGAAAGAAAGAAAGAAAGAAAGAAAGAAAGAAAAGAAAGAAAGAAAGAAAGAAAGAAAAGAAAGAAGAAAGAAAGAAAGAAAGAAAGAAAGAAAGAAGGAAAGAAGGAAGGAAGGAAGGAAGATGAAGGAAGGAAGGATGGAAGGAAGGAAGGAAGAAAGAAAGAAGAAAGAAAGAAAGAAAGAAAGAAAGAAAGAAAGAAAGAAAGAAAGAAAGAAAGAAAGAAAGAAAGAAAGAAAGAAAGAAAGAAAGAAAGAAAGAAAGAAAAAACATGAGTTCAAATTCCACTTTTAGCTATTTGGCCCTGGGTTATGAGGTCAAGTAAAGTCAACAAGCCATTTTTTTTAAGTACCTACTGCTGCTAAACTAAGTGCTGAGGATACAAAGAAAAGTAAAAGCTTACAATCTAATGGAGGAGGCAACTGGAAACCACTATGTGCAAAAAAAAAAAACATTTACAGGATAAATTGGAGACATCTCAGAAGAAAACCATTAGCATTAAGAGGGACAGAGAAAGATTTCTTACAAAAGTTAGGGTGTGAGTTGATTTGTAGGAAGCCATGAAAGCCAGGAGGTAAGATGAGGGAAAACATATCAAGAATGGGAAGAAGCAACTAAGAAAACATGAAGGTGAAGTCTTTTGCTCAAGAAACAGAAAGTAACAAAGTGTCCCTGGATGACATTCTATATGGAAGCAGGAAGGTATAAAAAGACTAGAAAAGAAGGAAAGAGAAGGTTATGAAGGGCTTTGAATGCAAATGAAACTTTATATCTTGATGGAAATTTTAATCCTGATAGAAATAGGTATCCACAGGGATTGATTGAATGGGAGTGGAAAGTCAGTCTTGAGCTTTAGGAATCTCACTTTCACAGCTAAATTAGAGGGTGGACTGGACTAGGGAAAGGCATGAGTAGGGAAGTCAATCAGCAGGTTACTGCAATAGTCCAGATATGAGGTGTTAAGGGCCTGTACCAGGGCATAAGATAAGTCTTTTAGGATTACTACCTACTTGAGGTGAAGATCAATTGAAACCACATATATAAAGAATTGTATGAATGGGATATCTTCCATTATTGGACTAGGTGATATATATGATTCCTTCCAGCTCAAACATTCTAAGATTCTATGAATGATCTCCAGTTTTTGTTAAAAGAAACCATTTTCAAACGACCTTTAATAACTTGGTTTCACAATCTTGTACTGAAGACTGAAAGACTGAAAGCACATCACCAAAAATACTAGTGAGGCTTGTCCTAGCAGGATTCTAATTTTCTCTTCTTGGTCTACTCTCTTGGATTTACATATGTTCTAATTTGATACTGCCCAACATTACCCTTTGGCCATCTATCTGTTGCAGTTTCCTTATAACAGAAACTCCCAGAATTCCATGCATTACTACTTCTAGCTAAGCATGAGACAAATGGGACCCAAAAGGGTGAGTTTTCCTTAATGTAGGCAAATATTGGCTTTTGCAAATTTAAGATTACTATCAGTTCATTTGGTCTGATTCCCAAAGTTTTCTTGATGTTATATGAATTCAGCAGATTGCAGATTAACAAAAGACCTGTTCCATATTAAATGAGAAGGGCAAATATGTTTCCATGGCTTCACTGGGCTCTAGTCTGCTCCCTGTCTTATGTCCCCACCCCTACTTCTCCAGTCCCATCCCCCTTACCGTTATCCCAACGTCAGTCTTTTCCCCTCCCAGAGAGACTAAAAATAAAGATTTGGGAGAAATATGATTAAATGTGGTACATGAGTGATTGAGATTAAGAGTATAGAAAGAGGCTCATGAATTTAAGCACCCCAGATTTTTTATTACCTTTCTTTTTGCCCTTGGTTAAGACACTTACAGTTTCTGAGTCTCAGTTTTCCTAAAAGTAAAATGAGAGGTTTGAGTTCTTGGATGAACTCTAAGGTCCTTTTTAGTGCTAGCATTCTATGATTCCACAAGTCAGTAATTCTATTATCTCCCTTTCCTGAATATTCCCAGGGCAACAGAAAAGGTGTGCCTCAATGTAAGCAAAATTAATATAGGAAAAAAATTTTTTTTGCAGCCAGCCAGTTACAATAGGATTTAAAATTGAATTTCTTTTGGTGATGATGGACCAACCCACCAGTCTCCCCAAAGGCTTTATAAGCAACTTCTCAAGAAGACACCAAGTTCATAAAGTCCATCTCTACAGATGGAAGTAAAGCCTTTGACCCTAACCCACACACTTGAAACTGTTATTTCCCCCTATTCACACTTAAAAGGTGTTTTAATCACCTGCCTCCTTTGCCATAGCCCTCTGCTTATCCTCCTGCCTTCCTAGTTGCTTATTTGATAATTGCTGGTTGCTGTTTATAATAGTTCCATGGAAATTTTCTGGGCTCCTGAACATTTGGTTGACTACATTAATGAATATTGCAAAAGAATAAAAAGTGAAGCTAGTGTTTGCTGAGATTTTTTATTTTCATCCTAAAGTATTTGGCCCAAACTGTCTATTTCCTCACTGCCTGTCACTTTAATAAATAGTTCACATTCCTTGTTTAACATGTCATAATTTAACAAGTTCATTGGTCTACTCCACATTTCATCCAAGTGACACAGAGGGGCTATAAATTTTGAGCTGCAAAATTATCAGTGGACTTGTAAGTCTTTTATTTGCTTAAATGCAAAATGCTTTTCATATTTTCGGTAAGTTGAAATAGCTTTGGTAAGCCCAAATATTATACCAGATTAAACAGATCCCTGATAAATTTTCCATCTCCCCTTGATGTTCAAAGCTGCGTTTTGCTAAGGGACTAGCATTGGTCAATGCTACTTGCAATAATTGAAATTCTTAAGTGGTGTCCAGGCAATAAACTATCCCACACTGTGTCCCAGAACTAAAGAAATTTCAGCCAAATCTCAAGCATAGAAGGAAGGTAAGAAAATGGAGAGCACTTAGCCCATATTTTCATGGCCTCCTTGATTACAGTGGTGATGCCGGTTTTTCAGGTTTTGAAAACCACCCATGACAGAGCATGGTCTGTTTGTTGGTTCTTAGGTCCATAGAAGTCAATTATGGGAAAAGGCAAAGCCAGGACAGTCACTCAGAGGATTAATCAGGCTCATCTGGAAAATGTTTTCTGTAAAAGTGGAGATTCCCTGTTGTAGAGGTCTCTGAGCTGTCCAAATGGACCACCAGGTATAGGAAAGATGATGGTGAACTAGAGAGATTCCTTTGGGTAACAGGAGACTAGAAAGAGCTATATAAGAAAGAGCAGGGTTAGCAGAGACAAAAAAATGATAAAAAGGGGCAACTACCTCCAGCCCCAAACTCTTTCTAATGAAACTTCATTCAGCAGATTGCAGATTAACAAAAGACCTGTTCCATATTAAATGAGAAGGGCAAATATGTTTCCATGGCTTCACTGGGCTCTAGTCTGCTCCCTGTCTTATGTCCCCACCCATACTTCTCCAGTCCCATCCCCCTTACCGTTATCCCAATGTCAGTCTTTTTCCCTCCCAGAGAGACTAAAAATAAAGATTTGGGAGAATTATGATCACTGCTCTTCTACTCCTGTAGAAGGTATTAAGCTCTTTGAAGCCAGAGACCTCAAGACATGAAGATACAAAACCAAAAATGCTCATTTACATTCATTCACCTTGTAGGTACTTAATAGATGTTTAAAATTGACTGTGCACAATAGATAGAGGGCCAAGCCTGACATTGGGAAGACCTGAGTTCATATTTGGTCTCAAACACTGCCTAACTGTGTGACCCTGGGCAAGTCACAACTCCCACTGCCTAGCCCTTACTAATTTTGCTTTGTTTTGCTCTAGTGCCTGGCACATAGTATCTGATAGATGCTTGCTGATTTATTTCCCTGTATGTCCTAGTCACTTCCACTGAAGTTATACTCTTGATAACTCATTTGTGGAAGTGACCCTGGCCAGTCACCACTTCATTTCCTTCCTGGCTATACTCCTTGGGAATCCTGATCCTGTGCTAGAAACCTTCCCTCCCACATCCATCTTTAGCTTTCTTTTATGTGTCATCTTCTCCCTTCTGATTATAAGCTTCTTGAGGGCAAGGGATATCTTACTTTTTCATATCTGTACCCTCCAGTGCTTAGCACAGTGCTTGGCACATAATAGACACTAAGTATTCACTGAATGACTGATGGAAGTGTCTTCCTATAATTCCATATGTTGTCCTACCCCCAATGATCATGATTTCCATCTGAATGGGACCTTCCAAAGACCTGATCCAATCGAATAAATACTTACATGCCTATTATGTACTGAATCAGAAGGGAGAGGAGGCTGAGTGATGGTGTCAGGTAAGGCTTGAGTTAGCAGAATGGTGATGAGACTAGAATTGATGAGTTTGACCTAACAAGGGGCTTCTTGTTCTGGGGAATTAAAACCAGGCAGAGCAGCAGGTGAAGAGTTTTTCTCCTTTGTTTTTGTAAAGGACCAGAGACGTCATGAAGTGATGTCTTGACTTGCTCATGAATTGGATTGAAGTGAGGCAGAGTTGCACAAAGTCTTCAGCCTCACTCTCTCTTCCAAAGTCATCAAAATCCAGGGGCAGGATAAAAGTCAGGGTGACTAGTGATGGCCTGAGATGCAGCGGATGACCTTGGCATCTTTGATGTCTGCCCAAGCTCTAAATGCTCCACAGTGCCTGCTTCGGTGAACGGGGGTGAGGGAAGTCGTCTTTTGCTTGAGGTAGACATCCCCATAAGGCATGAAGACTTAATCTGATTGAGCCTACTTGCCCAAATGGTTTTACTGTGACTGCTGTGCACTCTACAGCTTTTTGTAACCACAGGTGAGAAAATTGGGTGACAGATGGACACCAAAAGTGGACGAGCAGCCTTAAAAAGGGAATGACAAGACCTCATAACAGAAGTGCTAGTCTTCCCTAAACATCATGAGTAAGAGGTAGGCCGCCAGCATGCTCACTTACCTCATCTACTCATTCAAATTATGGCCAATCAAAATACTTAGTGAGGAGCTAAGGAGACAGGAATCCCCCTCCTCATATCACATAATCCATTCAAAATGCCTTTGCCTTTATGGGGAAGATAATACATACTCCATCTAGCAGCCACCAAAAGGTCCTTTATTCCTGTGTGTGTGCGTGCACATGCTTGTGTGTTTTTAAACCTTACCTTCTGTTTTAGAATGGATACTAAGTAGGAATTCCAAGGCAGAAGGGCAGTAAGGGCTATGCAATTGGGGTTAAGTCACTGTCCAGCGTCACACAGCTAGGAAGAGTCTGAGATCAAATTTGAACTCACAGTTCCCTGTCTTCAGGTCCGCCTCTCTATCAACTGAGCCACCTAGCTGCCCTTCCTTGCCTTGGTGTAGTAATAAAATCTTTTAAACTTTCTCTTTCTGAGTGAGTGTAGTCTATTTAATCAGGGAGAAGGTCTGAGAGGAACTCCTAAGGCAAATTATAAACCTTATAGAACATTTTGAGGGCTGGTTGGGGTCTAAAGAGAATAACTAGAAGTGGGATTTGAACCTGTTATCCAACTTCAGATCCAACTCTGTACTTGCTAAGCCTCTATTGCCTCAAAATGAAGGAACAGTGGGGAAATAAGGCTAAAAAGTCAGGGTGGGAACAGATTATGGATGGCTTTGAATGTCAAAAGAAATATGGCCTTGAGGGATGTCTCTAAGACCTCCAAGGTTAATACTATTTAATCAAAATTAAATAAAGCCCACAAATACTTCCTGGGTGCCTAAAAGTGCATGATACTAGTCATTCTCTAACATCTATGATTTTATAGTTGGAGTAAAGGCACAGACTTTTTATGTGGGGGAACTATGGGTACAGCATCAATCTGTGTTTGGGCATAAAATTAAACATGATGTTCATCACTTAAGCTTCTCTAGATCAAGCTGATTTTTTTCCCTAGAGGAAAAAAAAATTACCTCAGCACTTAGGAAAATGATTCCATTGTTTTCTGTTATTTTTCCCCCTTCTACTCTTTCTCCTTATACCAACACTTTCCAAAATAAGGCCTGGAGGCACTTACCTTTCTCTCAGGATCTGCATTATTAATGGGGAGAGGAAGAGGGGTAGAAAGAGAGGGAGAGGGAAGGAGGGAGAGAAGAGAGAGAGACAGAGACAGAGAGTCAGAGAAAGAGAGAGAGAGAGAGACAGAGAGAGACAGCGAGAGAGAGAGAGAGAGAGAGAGAGAGAGACAGAGAGAGAGAGAGAGAGAGAGAGAGAGAGACAGAGACAGAGACAGAGACAGAGACAGAGAGAGAGAGAGAGAGAGAGAGAGAGAGTTTCCCCACACATACCCTTCCCCCTCCCCATTTTAGCTTTAAAATGCAATAGAGTCTCCTGAGCACCAGCATTTCCAGAGCAATTGATAGATTGGCCTTTTAGCTGGAAACCAACCAAGAATGTTCTCCCTAAGAGCTTTTGCCAGAATGCATGTTTCCAATTACATTAAAATCTTCTGGAGAGTTTTAATTTGTTTATGAATTGGTAAAATTAAAAAAAATCAAAAGCCAGTACTGGGAGAACAGCCACTGGCATTGCAAGAGAAGATAGTAATGAGTAGGACCGAATAAGGGCCCAGTGCTCAAAAGTAGATGGTACCAAGTGCAGTCACCTTCAGAGAATGCCCCAGCAGATATCCCCCATGCTGCTCTGCTCATTTGGTTGGTCATGGTTTCTTGAATCATTTTTTATGCTACATTTTTCTCACATTTATTGGCACAGCTAAGGAGTCTGTTGTGACCAAATGGGTCTCTGTGGCCTGGGCAGAATGGTGAGCCCAGACTTAGCAGCTCTCAGAAAGGGAAAAGTATGGCTTGGATTTTATAAGGTGATCTGGAAGTCTGTCCTCAGGATTGCCAATGACATGTGGTCTTGAGGGTTATGTAAAACAATGGTATAAAGAGACTTGAATAGCATCAGAAACCTCAGAAATTCTGGTCAGCAGGAAAAGCGATCACACCCCCTTCTCCCTTCACTTTCAGTAATGTCACTCCACCTCTGCCTCAAAGCAATCTCTTTCAAGAAACACACTCCCTTGCTGATTCCAGTTCCCGTCTCTGGTCTTCCTCCCCACCCTTCCACCCCCCAAACCAAATTCCTGTGAAAATCTAAACAATAAGATGTAAAAGAAAAAGAAGAAATTATGTTAAATTCCTCTGTCATCTGTGGACCTGTTCTTTTTAGACCTTGTCAAAGAAAAGTCTGTCTGGAGAGGTTTAACACATGATCACACAACTAAGCAGTGTCAGAAGCAGAATCAGAACTCAGATCTCTTATCTTTCAATCTATTTTTTTAATCCTATTCCCATGAGCCTGGACTTTGAACATCTTTAACCTCTTCTCTATGTTTTTACTGAGAAATATGGAAGCTGTCATTGCCATAGATTTGTTGTCATTTTTGTTGTCAATCATTTTCCAGTCATATATAACTCTTTCTGACCCATTTGGGGTTTTCTTGGCAGAGATATTGTAATGGTTTGCCATTTCCTTCTCCAGCTTATTTTACCCAGGAGGGAACTGAGGCAAATAGGGTGAAGTGACTTGCCCAGGATCAAACGACTAGGAAATGTCTGAGACCAGATTTAAACTCAAAAAATGAGTCTTCCTGACTTCAGTCCCAATACTTTATCCACTGTGTCAACTCTACAGCTAGATTTCTTTTCAAACCATACTTTTCCAATGTATTTTTAAAATCTTTCTTGAAGTCTGCCTCACACTGACATCAATAGGTATCAAAATATATGTTGAATGGGGTTGGAAGATTTTGTCGTTATTCATAAATTTTTCCCCTTAATCAGTTTCAACAAATGTTGGTACAAAAACAGCAGCTATTTTGATAGTTGTCCTCTTGCCTACACAATATAAATACTCCAGGATTAGATAGAGATTGTTGGCAGCTACCAGCGCCACTAGCTGGAATTAAACACATAATAATTGTACTAACCTGACATTTGAGAGAACTATATCTTATAGATAATTAGTAGCAATTAACAATTTCCAGCTTTGTGGCATGATTTCTAGGCAGAAGAGTGACAGATACAATTATGATAGAACATGATTGTAGGTAGAGAGCTTCAATGATGAATGATGGGTAAAAGCAAACCATAGGCTCCCACTTCAATGAATGTTCTTTCTTTTAAATTGGATTTATTTATTTGTTTGTTTGCTTTTATTTATTTATTTAATTTTGAATATTTTTCTATGGTTACAAGATTCATGTTCTTTCCTTCCCCTCCTGTAGCCCACATGCAGTTCCACTGGGTTTTACATGTCTCATTGATCAAGACCTATTTCCATATTATTGATAATAATTGCACTAGGGTGATAGTTTAGAGTCTATATCCCCAATCATATCCCCATCCACCCATGTGAGCAATCATATGTTTTTCTTCTGTGTTTCTACTCCCACAGTTCTTTCTCTGGATGTGAATAGTGTTCTTTCTCATAAGTCCCTCAGAATTGTCCTGGGTCATTGCATTGCTGCTAGTAGAGAAGTCTATTATGTTCAATTGAACCACAGTGTATCAGTCTCTGTGTACAATGTTCTCCTGGTTCTACTCCTTTCACTTTGCATCAATTCCTGGAGGTCGTTCCAGTTCACATGGAATTCCTCCACTTTATTATTCCTTTTAGCACAATAATATTCCATCACCAGCATATACCACAATTTGTTCAGCCATTCCCCAATTGAAGGGCATCACCTCAATGAAGGAATATTCTAACAGAATACTATGAGTCACAAAGAATATATAAGTTTTTGGGGCAAGTGGAAGAGAGGAAGGAAAGCAGTTCCAATATGAAGACAAGACTTGATTTTCTAGAGGTTTTGATATGAACCTTTTCTCTTCCATTGTGAAACTGTAAGTCTAGTTTTTGAAAGGGAGTGACAGTAGCCACCTCTTGAGAAGGGGAAGATATTATAGGTCCTATATTTTACCTGGATGGGAACAATTGAACCAGATAAATAACATCCAACATGGATAGAATTTGAAAAGAGACAAATTAAAGCTTTATATAAGGAGAACCTCAATAACAGATTTACCTCAAAACAGAATGGGTTGTATTGGGAAGAAATGTATTCCTTCCTACTCAAGGTGTTCAAACAGCAGCTTGAGGACCACCTGTTAGATCCATATATATATATATATATATATATGCATATATATATATATATATATGTGTGTGTGTGTGTGTGTGTGTGTGTGTGTGTGTGTGTGTGTGTGTGTGTGTGTGTGTGTATAATATGCTAGTCCTTAAAGAAGGAATTGGGGAAGGATAGGATTCAAAGTGGACACTTCCTAGCTGTGTGACCCTGGGCAAGTCACTTAACACCAATAGTCTCACTCATACCTCTCTTCTGCCTTGTTACCAATACTTAATATTGATTCTAAGATGGAAAGTAAGGGTTTGTTGTTGTTTTATAAAGAAGGAATTGGGGATGGAAATAATCAGACTGCTCCCCATGATGACAGCTATGATTCAGATAGGTAGAGGCAACCACGTACTGGTGTCAAAGAATGATGTCTGCATACTGATAAGCTGCTTCTCCTTGGACTATTGTTAGATTTAAAATGGTTGAAGGCCTTAAACTGTAACAGTTAAAAGAGTGATGTTGTAAACTGTAGTGAGTTAAAATGGTGGAAGATATAAATTGAGATAGATATAAGAGAGGGTGAGTAAATTTGACCGCAGAAAATATGTTTCACTACAGTGTCTTGGTTTTAAATCAAATATAAGGTGGTCGCCAGGGAAATATTCCCAATTATTCAAATACCCAAGTCAACTGGGTTTTATAGAGATTTTAATTAATACAAATGTGGAATTAAAGAAAAGAGAGAAAGAGAGAAAAAGGAAATAAGTATGAAGGGCCTTAAGCCAACATGGCCTAGACCTGAGTCTTAAGAGAGAGAGATCATTTAGTCAGTCTTTTAACACTCACCACAAGGTCTGTCTAAGCAAGGATTCTAGTGACACCAGGCCAGCTCCATCTCAGCTGACTTCACCAGAGAGAGTTCCAGCCAGAGTCCTCCTTAAAGAGCCTTCCAGCCAGAGACTGTTCCAAAGGGCCTCTCTCCAGAGCCTCCAGAGGGACAGAGCCCCCTCAAAGGAGCTCTAGCAAGACCTCCTTAGAGATTGTCCTCCAAGAGCTTCCCTTCTCCAGAGCCTCTCTCAAGAGATTCTTCCCAAGCGATCCTCATCAGAGATCCTCCAAAAGAATTTTTTTTTCTCAAGAGATTCTGCTTTTTCTTACATAGGGTTTTTTCTCCTATGTCACCTCCCTTAAGTCCTTACATCTACCAATCACTGTAGACATTTTCCAAAGGACTGCCCATCTGAATTCCTGCTAAGTCGACTAATCTCCTCAGTAAGTCTGAATCAGAAAAAACACAGCTGAGTCAACTAATCTCATTAAGAGAAAACTTGCCCGACCCTTTTAGGTACCTAGCATCCCATGTATCAATTCTAAAAAACAGGCATGGCTCAAAGAACTCCTTGCCTTATTATAAGCATGGGTCCAAGTACTTTCATTGTTTAGCAAGGAGTTTTCTTCCCTAAAGCAGTCTTAAGTACGGGTGGAGTAGAGGTCCTCCCATTTCTGATCCTGGCAAGTTCTCACATCAAAATGGGGAATGTTTCCCAGTAGGGAATTTGTTCCAATGGAGGATTCCTCAATGTGGAAATTTTTAACATTCACAAGTCTGAGAAATTTCGAGATTTACACTATCCTCTTAAGTAGAAATTGCTCTCCTCAAAATAATTTAGTAATTTGAGTCTTTCTCATTACTACTTGCTGAGAACACTAATATCTCTATGTAAGTTTCATTTAATTCAACAAATGTTAGATGCCTATTATAGGTAAAACATCATACTAGGTGCTGAGAATATTTTTTAAAAATCTAAATCAGTCAGTTCTTGCCTTTAAGAAGTATACAACCAAACAGAGGATTGAACATTTAATAGTATCTATTGAAGTGGATTCAATTGGATTGGTTTAGATTGGATGGTATGCTGTATATCAGTATGATAAAAAATAAAATATGATAAAGGCAAAGGAGAGGTACAAGCAAAATGATTTGGTAGCATTTCAGATAGAACAGAACTCTTTCAAGATGAGAGAATCAAGCAACACTCCACTGAAAGAGTAATACCTGAACTGGGGCTTGAAAGAAGAGAGAGAATTTCAACCAGAATAAATGTGAAGTATCTGACTTCTAGCCTTGTGGTAAATCTAACTTTGTGAAATTTAATTGGGGTGATCAATATAAAATAAATATAAATAAATATAAAATGTAAAGTCTACTGCAGAAAAAGTGTAATGCAAATTCATTGTGAATCAACACTGTTATAAGGAGGTCCAAAAAGCTAATGCAATCTTAAACAGCATTAAAAAAAAGACCTAGCATGCAGAAAATTGATAGTCCTGATATGTTCTACCTGTGGGACAATGTATTCTATTTTGGGTACCATATTTTAGGAAGGATATTGAAGATGTCCAGAGGAAGACAACCAGAATGGTAAAAATTGAGTCCAGGCCATATGCATGTTGGTTCAGTAATTCAAAAAGTATTTTTAAAAGTACTTAGTATGTTCTAGGCATTGTAATAGATACTGGAGAGAAAAGACAGGGGGGAAAGACATCTACTTTCAAGCATGTCAAGCTACATTTCAGATATCCTGTGGGGAAGTAGAAGAAATTAGATTTCTTTTGCCCGGCCCTCAAGGAAAGAAATGGGAGCAGTGTTTGGAAATATCCAAGAGGGCAATTTAGATTTCATGTAAGAAAAAAACGCATCATTGCTGGGGTCAGGTTCAGGGGCAGCCTCTGCATTTCCAGCCTGGACAAGGTAAGGAAACCCAGTTTCAAAAAAAAATAGAGCCCAACAAAAAAAACAAAGAAACCTTGCTCAAAACTTAAAATGGTATATAGCACCCTAAGGTGGGTTCTTCTTTACTACAGATCTGTGACAAAATCTGGAACTGCATCCACTGAGAATACTGTAGTGGGGATTTTTGTTCAGGTATGAAGATACTGTGGATAGAGAAGTAACAGAACTTAGCAAATTATTGGATGAGTAGAAGAAGGGAGAAAAATATATATTTTTTTTCTAATTCACCTCAGTCAAAAATTTTTCTTGGGAGCTGGGTGGCTCAGTGGATTGAGAGCCAGGCCTAGAGATGAAAGGTCCTAGGTTCAAATCTGGTCTCAGACATTTCCTAGCTGTGTGACCCTGGGCAAGTCTCTTAACCCCATTGCCCAGCCTTTACACAGTACTGATTCTAAGGCAGAAGGTAAGGGTTTAAAAAATTGTTCTTGGATATTGGTACTAAAGTACAGAGGAGATCTGCAACTGGAATAGCCATGAGATATTAGAGATATCTATATTAATTAAGCAGTTGCTGCTTAGTGGAAGCAGCACTGGTTCTAGAGTAAAAGAACTTAGATTCCAAGTCTACCACTGATGATTACTACCAGTGACATCTTGGGCAGATTAATTAATCCTTTTGGCTTCAGTTTCCTCATTTCTAAAATAAGAGGGTTTATGACCTTTCAGGTTCCTTCCAGCTTTATCTTGTGACCACCCATTGGCAAGCCTCAGGGCCTGGAGCATTCATCTTTCCTCACTCTCTGTTCTCCTTTTACTTATAGATTCCCATCTTCTTGTTGCATGCCTTCTTAGATCATGCTCATCCATCAGTCCTGTTCACCATCTCAGCATCTTGTCCTCCTAGAGCAGTGATGGTGAACCTTTTAGAGACAGAGTGCCCAGCCCTGCCCCCACCTCACCCTCCAGACTGAGTGCTGTGCTGGCCCCCACCAGAGACCCCGTGCCATGCCCCTCCCCTCCACCGAGTGCCAGGCATGCCCTCCTTATCCTACACAGAGGAGGGAGAAAGCACTCCCATTGGGCTGCTGGGCAGAGGAACAGGTGAGATGAGGAATGTCCTGAGAGAGTGTAGAAAGGAAGACTCGAGGGATGGGGGGGGGGGTGGAGAGGGTGACCACATGCCCACAGAAAGTGCTCTGCATGCTATCTTTGGCACCTGTGCCATAGATTTACCATCACTGTCCCAGAAGAAGCATTCACTTCTCCCCTCTTTTCCCTCTGTAGAGGGAACTGAAGGAAGTATTCTAAAAGCAATAGGGGGAGAGGCAGAAGATAGTTGACAGAAGAAATGTCTCAATTTTCCCTTTTTCCCAAGTTTATTTTGGAGGGGTAAAATGATCTCTCAGCTGGTCTACTTCATTCTCTTTCTCCCTTTTCTTCAAAGACCTTCAGAGAACCCATTACTTCTTGAGGCATCCCAAGATCTTTAAAGAGATTTTGTGCCATGACTGCCAAAAATATACCAATCAGGCATTCCTCCCAGGGCAGTGTTCAGGTTAGGGCCAGTTTCTCTTTCTACTAAAGTCCAAACTTGCCCTCTATCACTGTCTAGACCTTCCCTTTGCTGGAAAGGATATATTTGAAAGACTGTTATATTGAAAAGGGATTAGACCAACTCTGGCTCTAGAGGGAGCAGTGGGTAGAAAGCAAAAAAGGTACATCAAGGTTTAAAGTCAAGACTTCCTCGCTATTGAAGCTGCCTATTCAAAAATAAAATCAGATGCCTCTGGAGGTAATGAGTTTTTTGAATGTCTTTTGTTGAAACAGACATTTATTAAGCTCCTACTACCTGTGCGGCATTGTACTAGGTCCCAAAGATACAGAGACTAATGAAATACTCTGCTTTAAGGAACCTCTGTTCTTTCTCCCAACAAAGACTGGATGACCAGTTGCAGGATCCTTTAAAAGAAATCTTATTTGGATGACTGGACCTCTGAGGTCTTTTCCAGCTCTGAGAATCTCTGAATCAATGATTTCTATCCTGTGATAAATTAATTACACTAACCAAATCTAGACTTATGCAATGACCAGTCATGCTTACTAGGTTCATCCTTCTAGGGGCATCTATAATCTAACAGAAAGCCATACCTTAAACCCAAAGAATCTAATGCTGACTATCACTTTGGGCTTATCTGTGAGTGTGATTGTAAGTTTTCTAGCACTTCTGAAGCATACCATGTTAGCAGCTTCTGGCTCTACCTGTGTATAATAAGGTGACCCCTGATCATAACAATCAAAACTAATTCTTGGAGTCTCCATAGTCTTTTTTTTTTTAAACCTTTGTCTTCTGCCTTAGAATTGATAAGTATTGGTTCCAAGGCAGAAGTAAAGGCTAGACAATTGGGGTTAAGCGACTTGCCCAGGGTCGCTAAAAAGAATCTGAGGCTAAATTTGAACCCAGGACCTCCCATTTTTCAGGTCTGGTTCTCTAACTACTGAGCCACCCAGCTGTCTCTCTGAGTCTCCATAGTCTAAGCATGCTGCTATGAATTTCAGCTTGTGTTTCAACCTTGGCTGATAATATGTGAATAATACACTGGAATTCTGGGGAATACCTGAAATGAAATACTCATTACTCAAATAAAGACTTTATATGGCCAAGAGGTTCATGGTAAGTAGTGATTAACAGGAAGACCAGCCCCTTCAGGTGAAGGAATGCTACCTCAATGGGAGTTAAGAGGCACTAAAACACTTGAGCAATGCTTTTAAGGAAACTCATTTGGAAATATTTGGAAAGCATGGCTACTAAATCTGTATTGCCTAAATAGCCAATCCAATGCATTGGATAATACAAACATTTATTTGTTCACATAAGTTCCCATTTTTAAATGCCAAAGGCTTCAGTTATTGTTTAGTTGTGTCCAACTCTACATGATCCCATGAAAAAGTCCATGTGTCTTCTTGGCAGAAGACAATGGAATGACTTGCCATTTTCTTCTCCAGTGTGCCCCCATTTTACAGATGAGGAATTAAAGCAAATGAAATTAATTGACTTGTCCAAGGTTACATGCAAAGCTGGATTTGAACTCAAATCTTCAGGACTGGTGCTCTCTCCACAGCACCACCTAGCTAAGAACTCATATTTGCATCCCACCTCTGCTACTTTCTACCTCTGTTATCTTGGAAAAATTATTTTTCCTCCCTAGCCCTCAGTTTCCACATTTGTAAAATGAGGAGTTTAGACTTGGTGTCCTCTAACATCTCTTCCAACTCTATTATCTCATCTATTTTCAGTTGTTTCAGTCATGTCTGACTCTTTGTGACCTCATTTGGGATTTTCTTGGCAAAGATACTTCTGTGGTTTGCCATTTCCTTCTGCAGCTCATTTTTCAGATGAAGAACTAAGGCAAACAGGGTTGAGTGATTTGCCCAGATTTGCCCACATCTAGTAAGTGTCTGAGATCAGATTTGAATTTGGGTTTTCCTGACTCCGGGCCCAGCACTCTATCCATTACACCACCTAGCTAGCTCATGGATCTACAGCCTTTAAAGATAAAATCCAAGAATGCTTCCTGCTTCCCAGCATTGGGGCAGTTCTGCTGATGTAGCACAATAGTGAATGGGGCATCAGAACTGCCAACATGCTCTGCTCTGGCAGGGGGATTGGGAGAGGGCTACCTTGGATAGGTTTTACATGAGTTTCATCATATGACCCCCTCCTACTCCCTCCCAGGTACTCTGTAAGATCTCAAACCAAGCCCACTAATATATTCCTTCACATACTTCCATGGGCTTTTATGACAAAGACACCATTATAAGGTTATCTGAAGGAAAGTAACTCCAGGTCGTGATGGAGACAAGAATGTCAGAGTCAGAGACTGAGCTTACATGGTAGATAATATATTTTTAACATTAAAAAAGAAAAAATATATATAATTATCTTAAAAGAGAAATTTGAAAGGGCAATTTCTTTTTTCTCCAACCATGTTACCATGGGCAAGTAAGTCACTTCACCTCTGGGTCTAAGTTCCTCATCTGTAAAATCAATAGATAAAACTATAGGCCCTCTAAGGTCCCTTCTATGTGAATTAAACTAGATTAAGATTAAACTCAGGGAAAAGGCCAATTCCCTACCCCCACACCAAAAAAGCACAACCAAATGACCCAGACAGATTTGGTTTGAAATTTTTCATTCTCTTCTTTAAAATGTTCATGAAACCATTGTCATCTGTTTCATGTGGAAAGAAATAGCATGAGAAGATTAATGAATTGATCACTTTTTTCTATTAGTATTTATTTTGCCTTTCTAGTCCGGGGTAATTTAAAACTAATGTCTTCCACATTGATGGCCGAGTGTGGGGAATCATAATTTCTTTGCTTTTCTATTTTCTTTCTAAATAAAGGGGTTTTTTAAAAAGTCACACTGGGGCCATCTTCTCCTCTGGGTCTCTTCTCTCTTCCCCCAGGAATGGGCAGAACTCACAAAGCCAGATGCCATAGGAGCTGCGCCTTTTGGAACAGCTTAGAGGGGAAGAGAAGGAGGGAAGAAGAGAGGGAGCCAGGAAAAGGTGTGCTGGGCCAAGGTGAGCATTTGACATTCCAGGAAAAATAAGAAAAAAATTTATACATACAAAAAGAGTCCAGTGGACAAAAGCCTGGCCACAGACATGTAATGAAAAACACCAGATGTGAAAGTGGTCAGGTTGGCATTTTCCTGACCAAATAGATTGAACTGCCAAGTAGATCTGACCAAATATGCAATGGCCAAGTAGGTCTTTAAAAATAAAAAACAAAAAAATAAGGAAAACCAGTTCCACCATAGAGCTGAGAACTGGCTGGCCACATGTGTCTGAGTCCAACAAGGAGGTTACCCCTTGCCCAGTAGGATTTCAGGGGTGCTGGGAATGCCCCCTGACTCTCTCTGAACTCTTCCTTCACTTTCTCACTGATGCCTCAATCTCTTTCAACAAGGGATAAGTGATGCCTTTCTATAATTAGAGATTTGACTTAAATTCTTCAATTCTAATACCCTGGGGGATTAGCACTCATGTATAAATATCAGAGAGCGCTACATGGTACAGTGGATAGAAAGTCAGGCCTGGAGTCAGGAAGATTCATCTTCCTGGGTTCAAATCTGGCCTCAGAGACTTCCTAGCTGTGTGACACTAGGCCAAGTTACTTACCCTCAATTGCCTAACCCTTGCCACTCTTCTGCCTTAGAATCTATATTGATTTTAAGATAAATGATAATGGTTTAAAAAATAAAAGAAATTTTATTCTTTTTCCCACCACTGCCACACACAACTCTTAAAAAAAAATCTCAGCATTTTCCTTCCTTTAGGCTAGACAGATCTAAATTCTTCCCCATATTCTCAAATTTGCTCCCTTCAAACCCATTAGATACCTTGAAAATTGTTCATTTCAATTAGTCATTCACACAATAAACATTTACTGAATACGTGCTAATTGGTTGATTTTATACAGAGCACTATGCTAAGGAACTGGAAAATAATTCATCCCTAAAGGAATTTACTTCTTTTGGGGAAGAGTAGGGTGGAGGACCCAGAATACACACAAATAGGTTTATATGAGGAAGACAGGAGGGGGAGATGGGGAAAGAATGTGGACATCCTTTCCTCTGCCTTCTGTAAACCTTAAAATTTCACAGACTTATGAATGTTAAAAATTTTACTCCACATTGAGGAATCCTCCAATTCCCTACTTGAAATAATTCCCTACCAGATAGTGAGAACTCTACTTGAATGTGAAAACTCCTTGCTATGGGAGTATCCCTACTCCACCCCTACTTAAGACTGCTTTAGGGGAGAAAACTCCTTGCTAAACAATGAAAGTACTTGAAAACCATACTTATAAAGGAAAGGAGTTCTTTGAGCCATGCCTGTTTTTGGAATTGATACAATGGGATACTAGGGGCCTATAAAGGTGGGGCAACTTGTAAACTACTTAGACCTAAAAGGTGAAAACTTACTCAGAGGTTTTCTCTTAATGAAATTAGTTGACACAGTAGCATTTTTTTCTGACTTACTAAAGAGATTAATCTACTCAGCTGTGAATTCAAAATGGGCTGTCTTTTGGAAAACATCTACAGTGATTGGTAGATGGAAGAACTTAGGGGAGGTGACATAGGAGATTTTGCCCTTAAAAATAAGAGCTCAGAGAAGAGCTGGTGGTCATGCTGAAACATTCAGATTGAAGAGGTCATTCTGAAACATTCAGATTGAGGAAGGACTGATTCTGAAACATTCAGATGGAGGAGGGAGCTGGTGAAAGCAGCTGAGATGATGCTGACCTTGTGGTGAGTGTTAAAAGACTGACTGACTGATCTCTCTCTCTTAAGACTCAGGTATAGGCCATGTTGGCTTAAGGCCCTTCATACTTATTTCCTTTTTCTCTCTTTCTCTCTTTTCTTTAATTGCACATTTGTATTAATTAAAATCTCTATAAAACCCAGTTGACTTGGGTATTTGAATAATTGGGAATATTTCCCTGGCGACCACCTTATATTTGATTTAAAAACCAAGACACTGTAGTGAAACATATTTTCTGCAGTCAAATTTATTCACCCTCTCTTATATCTATCACAATTTATATCTTCCACCATTTTAATCACTACAGTTTAAGACCTCAACCATTTTAAATCTTACACTTCCCAGTAGAACTGCTTCTGAATGACTGCTTTCCACCTCTCCCTGGCCACCAACATTGTTATTCTGAACTTGAAAAACACCAATAAATATGACCATTTAAATAGATTTTTAAAAACTGAAAAAGAGAATTCTATATGAAGCCTCTAGATGCCATTATCTAATGAATGCAATGTTATTCATTCTTTGTTTTCAAAGCAGCTCAATGAATGACATTCTGATGAATTGTGAGAGAATTGGATTTCAGTGGGGAAGAAGTGAATAAAGTCATCAGCCTCACTCTGTCTTCCAAAGTCATCAAAATCCAGTGGCAAGATGAAAGTCAAGATGACTAATTGCATTCCAGGATGCAGGGGATAACTGCAGCATCTCACATGTCTGACCAAGCTTTAAGCACTCCACAACACCTCTTCAGCCATCGGAACAAAATTCTTCTCATTGGCCCATTTTGCCAGGAAAAGTATTCATATGCTTGAGGTAGATAGACATCCCTCTGTCTCAACAGATAAGTCACTTAACCACTGGTTGCCTCAACTAGAAAATGGAAAAACTAATAGCACCTACTTTGCAGAGTTATTGTGAGAAATAAATAAGATAATATTTGTAAAGTGCTTAGAACGGTGACTGATACATTGGAGCCACTGTATAAATGCTTATTCCTTCAATCCCACAAAACATACAATCTCTCTCTCCTCTTTCATTCTCCTCCTTCTCCCTCTCCCTTTCCCCCTTCCTCCCTCCCTCCCTTCCCCAGTCTCTCTCTTCCTTTTTCTTCTCCTCCTCCTCTTCCTCCTCTCCCTCCCTCTCTCCTTCCTTCTCTCTCTCTGTCACATTTATACATATGTAAGTCACACATACATACACACACTGTGCATTAACTCCTATCACTACCACTTCACTCACCACCTCATGAAATATTCTTTGTCATGTTGCCTGCCTGTGCTTTACGTATATGCTTTCTTTTCACTATTCTGTATGGGTTTAATGTTTGTGCAGCTGTTTATACAGAAGAAGCTCATTATAATGGGGTGTGTGTCTAACATGTTTTATGGACTTTACATATTATATTAAGAAGAGTATGCTAATATATCACTATAGGTATGACCTACTTTAACCAAACTTAGTCCAGAAAAATATGAATTTATAAGCCAATAAAAGGAAGAAAGGAGCGTCATATTCCATAAACACTGTTGTTTTTAGAAAAGGGCTCAGGATAGAATTTCTCTTGGCAATGATCCACCTCCCAATACCCTTAAATATTTATTAATGGATGATGACTTCACAAAATTAACACAAAGAATAATTAAAAGTTGAACTTTAGGAGCCACAAACACAAATATTCATCTTTGGATGTTTCATCAATTCCAAAGATCCACTGAAAATTCTGAAATGTATCCATGAGAAATTGGGATTTGATCCCCAAATTTGGTTCACTATTTTCAGGTACTGAATATAAAGTGAGTAGGATCCCAAGAGCTATTCCTGAACAGGTAAATAGTAAAAAGAAGTTTCTTTCTTTTTTTAAAACCTTTACCTTCTGTCTTAGTATTGATTCTAAAACAGAAAAGTATAAGGGCTATGTAATTGGGGTTAAGTGACTTACCTAGGATTGCATAGCTAGGAAGTATCTGAGACCAGATTTGAACCTGGAACCTCTTGTCTTCAAGCCTGGTGCTCTATCTACTATGCTACCTAGCTGCCCCCAAAAAAGTTTCAAAAAGAATTGTAAACTTTCCAAAATGGTATCAAAGATCACTTCAAATCCCTAGTAATAAGAAAAGTAAGGGATCTTAAAAATTCTCAACAAGAAAATTGAAAAAGAGGACAAAAAGTAGACATAGTCAATGTTAGAAGAGCATCAGGAAGATAGGTGCATTAATACATTTGTGATGAAATGATGAATTACTCCAATTATTCTGGAAAATAATTGAATTATAGGAAATTATCAGTTACTAGTGGCAGCTAGGTGACTCACACTGATAAAACAGGAAGACCATAGTTCAAACCCAACCTCAGACACTTAATAGCTGTGTGTCCTTAGCAAATCACTTGACCCCTGTTGCCTCAATCTACTGGAGAAGAAAATGGCAAACCACTTTAGTATCTTTGACAAAAAACAAAACCAAACCCATGGACAGCATTGACATGATATGGTCCATGGGGTCACAGAGAGTCAAGCACGACCAAACAACAACAACCAGTCACTAAATTGATCATAGATTGTCCCCTCTATCATCCCCACTCTCTTGCTTTTCTTTAATCTTCTCCTATCTACTGACCACTTCCTTGTTGCCTAAAAACTTGGCAATGTCTCTCCTAATTCCAACAAAACTTCACTTGATCTGTCCATCTCTGCTAGCTAGCCTCTATCTCTCCTCCCTTTCATGCCTAAACTCTCTTTGAAGGTCATCTCCAATTGGTGCCTCCATTTCCTTTCTTCCCATCATTCTCAAGAAGTCTTTGAAGTTTGCCTTTTAACCTCATCATTGAACTGAAACCATTCTGTCCATTGTTATCAATAACCTCCCAATGGCTAAGTCTATTGGACTTTTCTCATTTTTTAGTCTTCTTTCCTTTTTGCAGCCCACAAAGCTGTTGATCATTCTTTTCTTCTTGATATGCTCTTCTTTTCTGTTTAAGTTTGAGGCACTATTCTGCTTCTCCTTTTACCTAACTGACATGGTGATAGGAGTGGACAGAGGATGACCACAAGCCATAATCCTCCTTGTTTAGACATGTGGAGAAACAGGAGAATGGGAGAGTGGAAATAAAAACTGAACTTGGAAGTGGAAGACCTAGATTTGAGTGTCAACTCAGACTCTTTACTAGCTGTGTTATGTTGAACAAGATTATTAACTTCTCTGAGACTCAGGTTCCTCAATTATAAAAAGAGATTAAAGATATTTGCACTACCCACCTCATAAAATTTTTTGAGGAAAGAGTTTGGCAAACCTTAAAACAGATATAAAACATGTGGAGCCCACAACATTCTCTAGAACTGCCTGAACCAAACTAAAATGTAACTGGGTTATATTTAACAAAATAAATAAAAATACAGGGGGCAGCTAGGTGGCTCAAATGATTGAGAGCCAGGCCCAAAGACACGAGGTCCTAGGTTCAAATCTGGCCTCAGACATTTCCTAGTTAGCTGACCCTGGGCAGGTTACTTAACCACCACTGCCTAATCTTTACCACTCTTATACCTTGGAACCAATACACAGTATTGATTCTAAGAGGGAAAGTAAGAATTTTAAATAAATAAAGATGCAATAAAATATATGTATTAATGCATTTTTAAACTGAGTCAATATGTGGCCCATAAGGAACTTTATGTAAGGATTAGTGATTCCCATTTCTGTTTGAGTTTGATACCACTACCTTTAAAAATCACTATGTCTGGAGGCAGCTAGGAGGTTCAATGGATTAAGAGCCAGGCCAAGAGAGGGGAGGTTCAGGGTTCAAATCTGGCCTCAGATACTTCCTAGCTATATGCAAGTCACTTAACCCCCATTGCCTAGCCCTTACCACTCTTGAAACTAATACACAGTTCTGATTATAAGACAGAAGATAAGGGTTTAAAGAAAAAGACAATAGTTCCATTGAAAGGTGATGGGGCCTCAATTAAGTTAGCTACTATATAAATGGAGAGACAAGGATGGCTAAGAGAGGTATTGTGGAAGTAAAATCAATAAAATTTGGAAATTAGTTGATAGGCAGAGAGGCAAGAGGGAGGCATAATTCTGAGGCCATCATCTTGGATGACTGAAAGGAAGGTGGTCCCCCATTAGTAACAAAAAGTTAGAAAGATGAGTAGATTTGGGGAGAAATGTAATCAGTTCTCTTTTAGGCATATTGAATTTGACATCTATGTGAAACATCTAGATGAAGAAGTCTAATAAGTTATTGATGACCAGGCCTGGAACTCAGGAAAAAGCCAAAGTTTGAATCTATAGATTTAGGAGATGCCAGCAGAAAGATGATAAGTGAATCCATGACAGCTAGAACCCATAGAAGAAAGAAAGAATGGAAAGAAACCACTGAGGAATGGAGGAAAAGATTTGAGGTAGTGGGAATAAAAGGAAGCAAGGACACATTTGAGCAACATTATGGAGACAGAATTAATAGGATTTGACAACAGATTGGATATGAGAAGAGAGAAGAGTCAAAGATTAGAGTCCAAGGTGGTAGTTAGGCTGGGCAACTGGTAGTGTCAACAGAAATAGAGAAGTTAGAATAAGTAGCAGGTTTATGGAGAAAATGATGAGTTTATCCTCCACCCAGGTGCTAGAGTGATTTTCTTAAAACAGAAGTCTATGTCATCCAGTCCCTGCTTTCCTATTAATAAATTCTCATGGTTCCCTCCAGGATAGACCAGTATGGATTGGTACCAGACTAGGTCTGCATTGACCACTCCCTCCCATTTTCAGTTTTATAGCTAGTGTGTGGCAGAGGTAAGACTCAACTCAGACACTCCTGTCTCTGAGGCTGGTCCTCTACCCATTTGACCACACAGCCTCTCAGAGTTACATAGTGTCTTAAAGCTTATATAGCACCATATATAACCAAATATAAAAATATATATAACCAAATCTATACAACTATATATATAACTATACACACACACACACATATATATATATATAAACACTATATATAACTTCTTTTTGTGGTCTAGGTATTTCAGTTATTATTACCACCCTCATTTTACAAATGAAGAAACTAAGGCTATAGAAACACAGAAGAAAAACAATTGCTTGATCACATGGGTTGATGAGGATATGATTGGGGATGTAGACTCTAAACCATCACCCTAGTGCAAATATTATTAATATGCAGATAGGTCTTGATCAATGATACATGTAAAACACAGTGGAATTACTCATTGGCTATGGAAGGGAAGTGGGAGGAGGGGAGGGAAAGAGCATGAATCATGTAACCATGGAAGAAAATCTAAATTAATTAATTAAATAAATAAACTTTTAAAAAGAAAGAAATTAAGGCTAGAGGGAGGGGTTCCCGTGACTTGCCCATGGTCACATAACTTGTGTAAATGGCAGAAGACATAAATCCACGTCATCCTGACTCCAAACTCAGCCCTTTCTCCAATAGTCCACTGCCTCTCCACTGTGCCTGACTTCAGCACAGCTGGAGAACACTGAGCCAATCAATCTTACCTAGGCAGCAAAAGTGCTGGGATTAAGAGAAATCCATGATTAATTTGGCAGAGGAAAGGAACTCTCTTTTATACCTCTCCACTTTAGTCCCTCCAGATTTGTCTTTAAAGGGAAAGTGAGAAATCTTGAAGTGATCACAGCTGTTAGGAATATGGCAATTAAGCCTAAACAGAGAAACAATCATTTCTGTGACAAAGAAGCCTTTGGCTTTCAGGACACATAATTAGTTATCAATGGTCCTCATGCCCTCTGTATTGACGACTGGTGCCACTGCCTCATTCTCCACTTAGGGCCATGTCTGTGAGACACCAGTTGGCTCAGACTTATTTACATTTGTTATTTTTTAAATAAAAGGTTCTGACATAGTAGAACACAGCAGCTATGGCCTCTTTTCTAAGTTGACTCAATCTAGACACATTTACTAAGTGCCTAAATGTTTATCACTGGTATACAAATACATTATATATATAATGTTATAATAGAATAATAACTTTTATAATACAAATAAATATCATATATTTGTTTGGATTATGTATAAAATATATATTATATAGAGAATATATTTGTATTCCAGTGATAAGCATATAGGCACCTTATATACATAGAATAAATAAATATTATATATAAATTATAAAAGTTATATTATATTCTATATGCTTTATATTATAATTTTATAATATATGAAATTTATGATATAAATACATAAATATACAAAATGTATATTATATAATATATATTATATACATATAAAGTACCTTTGGGCTATATATATTAGAGTTATATATATATATTTGGCAATATATATATACATATGTGCATGTGTATATATATATATACACATATATATATATGACAGGCCCTGCCCTCAAGAGGCCTGAAGTCTAATGGGGAAAGACAATACACAAAAGAAAGCTGAATCTGGACAATTCAGAGGGAAGGCAGAAGGATAAGATGAAGCCCAAAGAAGTGCATATGGGTGGGATGGCTAGCTTGGAAGCCCTCCTTAAATAGAAATTTTGAAAGGAGATTTCCATTCTACCCTCTATATAGAGGGGTTCCAGAAGCAAAAGTATTCCCGAGTGTGAGTACCAGGGCTGAAGGGATCTTGCAAGCTGATGAGGTTCTTGGAGGAATGATGAAAGAGTCCAAAGGAGTGTAATGAAGAGATCTAAGGCCATTCTTTCAAGAGTCCATACTGGGAGAGGCAGCTGTGAGTGTAGCCCAATCTCTGCACATGTAATGTTCAGTCCCAGCCTGAGGCGCCTTCTTTTAGCAGGATGATCCTAGCAAGAACAGGTTCTGGGAGGGGAGGATTATAGTAAGAAACTTTACAGCAACTCTTTAGATTAGTTTTTCACATGAGCTAAGGAGTCGGCTTCCTGCTAGCAGCTCTAGCAATTCCCCGGGACTAACATTTACTGTGAATTTATGGGAACATCTTTCAGAATGGTGCATCGAAGGAATATATTTTCTATTATTACCATTTGGATTCATTTCTCTTTCTGAGTATATTGTGATGATTTTTCAACAAAACCGGCTACGTGTGTGCAGCCAATTCAACTCAACAAACATAGTACTGACTGTGTGTGAGATTTTGTATGAGAAAAATTAAAGAAGAAAATAGCATATTAGTATAGAGCAATGATGTGAGGTAAGTCTGGAAGGGAAGTTAGAGCCAGATTGTAGGGGGCCCTAAATGCCAGTCTTACAAGTTTAGATTTTATCCTACAGGGAAAAGGAAGTCATTGAAACTTTTTTTTAAAACCCTTACTTTCTGTCTTGGAATTCAATACTAAGCATCAATTCCAAGGCAGAAGAGCAGCAAGGACTAGGGAATCAGAGTTCAGTGACTTGCCCAGGATCATAAAACCAAGATGTAACCTATACTAGATTTAAATTCAGCCCTCCCTTCTCTCGGCCTGACTATCCAGTGAGCCCCTTAGCTGCCCCTCACTGAAATGTCTTGAGCACATATATTTAGAGTTTTTTTCATTTTCAAATTTTTTTCAAACAAGCATTCTTGTACTAATCTTTTCCTCCTACCATCTCTCCCTCATGAATTAAGCAATTAACAAAACCTCTCACATAAGTATATGTGTTTGTATGTATATATGTGTGTGTGTGTGTGTGTGTGTCTACACATATACATATATAATTAGTTACAGTCTGTTTTTTAGTTATATCCAACTCTTCATAAGCCCATTTGGAATTTTATTGGCAAAGATACTGGGGTGATTTGTCATTTCTTTCTCTAGTTCATTTTACAGATGAGGAAAGTGAGACAAAAAAGTTAAGTGATTTGCCCAAGGTCATACATCTAGTAAGTGTCTGGGGTCAAATTTGAACTAAGGAAATTGAGTCTTTCTAACTTCAAGCCTAGTATTATATTCAGTGCACCACTAGTTACTCTGTGTGTGTGTGTGTCTGTCTGTCTGTCTGTTTCTCTCTTTATACACACACTCATACATACACATATGTATTTTAAACAATAACACAAAAAAATTCTACATTAGCCTCATTCAAAACTGTGTTTCTTTTGAACAAATATTTTGGAGACCCTTTTACCTTAGCCTGTTGTATTACATATGAAATACGTATTCTTTTCCCTTCTAGGTAAGTCCTGAAAACACTTTTTTTTCCACCTAGAATTTTGGGAAAAAAGAACAAGAGGGGAAGTGGGAAGTGGGCACAGAGGCAGGAAGCAAGGTTATTAGAGTTTGAGGGTGGCAATTCTCTGAACTCAAGAGGCCAAGCTGGCTCCAGTTCCTAAGAAGGCTCAGGGATCAGGGAAGTTTAGTAAGAGCTCTGTAGATGAAAGGTAAAGGTAGCCTGCACCACTATATCATTCATTGAAGCATGCATGCCAGGGTTATAGCAATCATTCTTTGAAGTTTGAATGCCACTGATGAAACAGTTAAAAAAATAAAAATGTTAAAAGGCACTGGATTGAGAGTCAAGGAACAGGATGTGGAGAGAAGTTCAGGCTTTGCTACTTGCCACTCTTGTGATATGGGTAGGTCGTTTAGCCCTTCTAGATCTGTTTCCTCATCTGTAAAATGAGAGCCTTGGACTAAATAATCTCTAAATTCTATTCTATGATCTGACCTACATAGTATAAAGTGGGGGGTGGGGAGTGGAGGGAATTGAGCTTTTTTGCATAAATTAGTATTGATAACTTTTGTTTTTATGTGACCCTGGTTTTTCATCATTATCCCCTTCTCCATCCCAAAGTTGTTGTTTTTTTTCAGTCATATACAACTCTTCCTGACCCCACTTGGGGTTTCCTTAGCAAAGTTACTGTAGTGGTTTGCCATTTCCTTCTCCAGCTCATTTTAAAGATAAAAGTGAGGTAAACAGAATTAAATGACTTGCCTAGGAACACACAGTTGGTAAGTATCTGAGGACAGATTTGAACTCAGGAAGCTTACTCTTCCTGACTCCAGGCCCTCTATCTACTGGGCTACCTAATTGTCCTTCCCTTATGACAAAAAAAGAAAAACAGCAAAACTAATCAACATAATAATCAAATCCCCTATTTCTGCAGGAAAAAAAAGGGGGAAAGTCACCATCTTCTAATTCTTCTTTGAGGCATGCTTGGTCATATTGTTGCCAATGCATTCAGCTTCAATATTTTGGTATTGTTCTTTCCCATTACCCTGTTAAAATCACCACATACTGCATATTGTTTTCCTGGCTCTACTTACTTCTTTTTGCATCAGGCCATATAAATCTTACCATGCTTCCCTGCATTCATCATATTCAAGGACACCATACTTTAGCTTTCAGGTTGGCACTGCTATGATAAGTTTGTGTTCTAGGCTTCTCTGACAAGCTTTCTTATGAGCACATAGCTAACCAGGCCATTCCATTCAACACTTTCAGAGTTCCATTCCTCCCCCTGCCCATTCTTTTCTTCTTATATCTTTTCCATTTCTTTGTTTCTGTCCTTACTTTTTTCCCCTTAATCTTAATTGTAAAGTTATTCTGAAGATCAGTTTCCCTGTCCCCTCCTATCAAAGTAGTTAGGCATATGGAAGACAGTCCTAGCATTTACTCTGAGATCCTAGGAAGGCTACGACTTGAACCTCTAGAACTTTTCTCACTTCTTGATTTCTATAAGTGGCTCTTCTTCACTAGAGAGTTTTTCTTACTCCATTCATATCACCTGCTAGCTAGATAAAATACTACCTATCCTCCAGACATCTATTAATTTTCCTTTTGCCTGTTTTCTTATCACCTATAAATAACTCTATTATTTTAAGTTAAAATCTCTGCCCCTCACATTTATGTATCATACTGTATCTGATAGGAAGGCAAGTGTGGTGGATAATGGATAATCTGAGCACCTCATGAATAACCCTCAAATGATAAAAGAACCAGGGAAAGCCCTCTACCGAGGAGGGGAAACTGAGGTGAATGTCTCCATTCCGTGTGAATGTTTTCCTTTCTATCAGTCTCCTACATGATTCTGCTTTAAAAAGAAATCATGGAGATCACTCTTACCAAGTCACCTCCTCCTTTGAGCAATGACAAAACTGCCTTGAATTGAACTGAATTGAAAAAAGCATTTATAAGGCAATCAAATGGTGTAGTGGATGGATCTCTAGAGCTGGAGTCAGGAAGACCTGAATTAAGTATGGCCTCAGACATGTACTATTGGTGTGAACCTGGGCAAGTCATTTAACTTCAGTCTGTCTCAACTGTAAATCAGCACCTATTTTACAGGGCTATTATGAGGATCAAATTAGATAATATTTGTAAAGCACTTTGGCACAGTGCTTGGCACATAGTGTAAAGGATAATTTTAGCATTGTGACCTAAACTATATTTAATTATTGGTCGCCACAGGATATCCCAAATAAAATACCTAAGTCAGCTGGAAATTTATGGTGATTTTAATTAATATAGTGAGAGAAGGAATTAAGAAGAGAGAGAGAGAGAGAGAGAGAGAGAGAGAGAGAGAGAGAGAGAGAGAGAGAGAGAGAGAGAAGAGAGCTGAGCCAGGCAGGAGTTCAGGAGTTCAAGAGGAGTTCAAGGCCTTGGCCAAGGGGGCCTCCCCTGAGAGCCAAGGGAAAAGGGAGTCACTCTTATCACTCACCACATGACTGTCTCAAGGAAGCTGTTTGAGGGAGCTCCTCCAGGCTCAAGTTCCAGGATCGAACTGGCGCCCAGGCCTGCTCACAGGAAGTGACCAGCCAGATCCACAAGTGACTCGAAATATATGGACGGTTTTACATCACTTTCCTGAGTCTCATCGGTACTAATGGTAGCTTAGCTTGACTTAGGACAGCCCAGGGGTCTGTCAGCTGTTTTCTGCACAAGTCTATCAAAGGCCATCCTCCTAGATTCTTAATCCTTAAGTATGGGTATAGACATTCCTGATTTTGTTAATGTAAAGTTCCAAAGACATTCCTGATTGTTAGACTAAGTATCTCCATTGTTACAATCAGGAGATAGCTAAATTCAATCTTCACAATAGCAAGTGCTTAATAAGTGATGTCCCCTTTCCCACTTCATCTATCTACTAGGCACTGAGTGTACAAATACAAAAGGGAGATGCTACTGGTTGTAAATGACCATACACAAATAAGTAAGTCTAAAGGGAGACTGGCCAACGAAAGCCCAAGTCTTATGGTCATGAGTAGAATACTTGGCCTGGTATCATCCACACATGGACTTTGGAGCAGCCGCAGGTTATTTTCTGATTGATCATTCCAAAGAAGAGAGTAAAGAAAAGGAATTTTGAATGGCTGTTGGGCCACAAATAGGAATACGTCAGGCAGAATATACTGTACATGCTCACAAGGACTAGTCTCAAAGGCCAGTCCCCATTACATGTACTTCTCTAGGTGTAAGTACGGGCGGCTAGATGATACAGTGGATAGAACACTGGGCCTGCAGTTTGGAAGACCTGAATTTAAATCAGCTTCAGAAATTTAATAGCTGTGTGACTCTTGGCAAGACACTTAACCCTGTTTATAAAATGAGTAAAATCTGTAAAAGGAGCTGGAGACAGAAATGGCAAAACATTCCAGGATCTTTGTTAAGAAAATTCCAGGGGCACCTAGGGAGTACCCTGGATAGAATGCTAGGAGGAACTGGTTTCAAATCTAGTCTGTGTGAGCCTTCACAGGGCAGCCTTTGGTGTTCCTCTGGCTTAGAATCAATACTAAAAACAAAAAATAAGGGTTTAAAAAGAAAGAAAACCCTAAATGGGGGTCACAGAGAATAGGACACAACTGGGGAAAAAATGACTAAACAACAATGTACGCATATACAAAGAATGATTTCAAAAAGATGTAGACACTAACAACCAGGAAAATTGGGAAAGGCTTTCCTTTTGTAGAAGATGGAGTGGGACCTTGGAAGAAGGGCATGAATAGAGGATGAGACCCACTAGAACATAGCTCCTTAAGAGATGGGATTCCTCCAGTTCTTTTCTTTTTCTTGTCCACATGGTATCTGGGACTCAGTGGGCACTTAATAAATGCTTGCTGATTTGAATTTAACTGCATTGAATTGAACCAGCATACAAAGGACAGCAGAGATTGCACATTGATCAGAAGTACCCAGAGATAAAAATGCATTTCTGTGTTCTACTTGTGTATCCAGGTCAATCTTCAAATGGATGTGAAATTTCTGAACTTGATCTCCAAGGCCCTCCCTAAAATAGAAACTGATATCTTCATACCTAGTAAACCATATATCGCTGACCTTCTTTCTTCCTGGCATTCCCAACCTGAGGCTAAAATGTCCTCTGTTCCTGAGACACGTAGATGGGTGTTCTGCCTTTCATGGCATCTGGTGCAGAGTGAGGCTGGGAGTAAAGTTATAAAATATGTCTTTCTGACCCTATTTAACTTTTTATTTTGGTACTGGTTTTAAATTAATAGAGTCATTTATCAAAATGCCAAAGATATTGTTCTTTCTAATCTTATATATCCAGAGGGAATTTGCTAATTGGATGTATGAGGATGAAGTCTATTCAAGCTAAGAGCTTAGTGCTAATCTGTTCAAAAGCTATTATTATCTATGTTCAAAAAGTCAGGAAGTCCCAATAGCCCTAAGGTTATATGATGGGGGGGGGGGGAAGGGAAAGGAAGGACACAGCATTGATCTTCCTAAAACAACTACTTTCATTGTATTAGCCCTTTGCCAAAGTTCCTTTGTACAGAACATCAAACCCTGAATTCTCAGTCAATTCCATTCAATTCAGCATTTGTTAAATGCCTATTATGTACAGGCAAATAATGTTATTATGCCAATATTATGACAGGTACTGGGGTTACAAAGAGACAACAGGATATAGTTAGAAGATAAGAAGACTTATAATGAAGAGAGCCCTGGATCCCTATCACAGCTTCAGTGTTTCCTGCATTGTCATCTATGACTGTGTTGGCAAATCTATGGTATGTATACCGGAGAATACCAGAGCTTGTTGGACAGGGCTGCTCCCCTCCCCTTCTCCATGCACCTGAGGACATTTTTCCCATCACTTGCCTCTCTGCCCAGCAGCCAATGGGTATGGGAGTGACTCACATGTGGTGTGAAGGTTGTGATTTGGGCACTCGGTCCCTAAAAGTTTCACCATCACTGAGTAGGGCAAGCCACCTCTATAAGCCTCTTGTTAAATGGGCATAATACTTGCACTATAGTGGTAGTCTCTCGGTGTCCGAGAATGACGATTGTCTTTGTGCATTATCATCTATGATGTACCCTCATGTGGCTTTGAAGTCTAAAGACTGAGGCGCAAAGTTTGTGGCACATGGGGCATGGGATGCCAGTTGTTACGAGAGGTGCGGTTGTGGCCTGGTGTCGGCGTTCACGCGCAGCGGCAAGAGGTCCACCTCGCTCCTCTTCAAAGGTGGCGGCAGCATGGTGAATGTGGGTTCACCAGCTGCTTCTGACAGAGGCAGCGAGTTCTAGTTGCTTTGGTATAATGCCAGCCCACTTCAAGTTGGACTTTAGCTGATCCTTGAATCTTTTCTTTGGTCGGCCTTGTTTCCTGAGTCCAGCTGACAGTTCACCATAGAATACCTGTCTTGGTATTCGCTGTGGGTCCATGCGGATGACGTGTTCAGACCATCGTAGCTGGGATTTGAGGACCATGACTTCGATGCTGGTGGAGTTGGTTCTGTCGAGGACTTCCTGGTTGGTGATTCAGTCCTGCCATCGGATCCTCATGATTGACTGGAGGGAGCGTTGGTGGAATTGCTCCAACTGCTTCATGTGCTTCCGGTACAGTGTCCATGTCTTGCAACCATACAGGAGTGAGCTGAGGACCACTGCGTTGTACACTTTGAGCTTCGTCGCAGTGCTTACACCACTGTGTTAGAGGACTTTGCAGTGCAGCCGCCCAAGTGCCTGGCTGGCCTTTTGGATCCTGGCATAAATCTCGTGGTCTAGGGACCCGTCGTTGGAGATGGTGCTGCCCAGGTACTTGAAAGTGTTGACGTTAGAAAGCTGCGTGCCGTCGATTGTAATGCATGGCTGGTTCGTTGGCCTCCCTGGTGCAGGTTGGAACAGCACCTCTGTTTTGCTGAGGCTGATAGTCAGGCCAAACAGTTTTGTTGCGGTGGAGAACCTGTCCACAATGGTTTAGAGATTATTTTCTTGGTGGGCCATAAGAGCACAGTCATCTGCAAAGAGAGCTTCCAGGATGAGTCTCTCTGTTGTCTTTGTTTTTGCAGTCAGGCGGCGAAGGTCGAATAGTGAGCCATCCAGTCGGCATTTGATGTAGACGCCTAGGTCTAGATCCATCACAGCATGTCGTAATACTTGGGTGAAAAATGGGTTGAATAGCACCAGAGCAAGGACACAGCCTTGTTTCATGCCATTGGAGATGTTGAAGCAATCGGAAGTCTCTCCACCAGATAGGACTTCCCCTGTCATGTCGACATGAAAGAGCTGGATCAGTTTGACGAATTTTGCTGGGCAACCGAGCTTGCTAAGGATCATCCACAATGCGTCCCTGTTCACTGTGTCGAACACCTTTGTCAGGTCTATGAAGACAATGTAGAGACTCAGGTTCTGCTCAGGCATTTTTCCTGCATTTGCCTCACTGTGAAGACCATATCTATGGTGCTGTGATCTGGTTGGAAGCCACACTGTGATTCAGGCAGGTTCTGCTCTGAAACAGATGACAGGAGTCTGTTGAGTATAACACGGGAGAGGATCTTTCCAGCAATGGAGAGTAGTGAGATGCCTCTGTAGTTGTCACAGGCTGCTCGTGCGCCTTTGTTCTTGTATAGGGCTATGATGGAGGCATCTCTGAGTTCTGGGGGCATGTCTTCCTCTTCCCATATGCTGGTCAGCACTATGTGGAATGCCTGGAGTGCCTTTCCATTTAAGGCCTTGTACACCTCGGTTGGGATCCCGTCTTTACCGGGTGCCTTGCCTGCACTCATTTGTTTAATGACTTTTTCGACTTCCTCTATTGAAGGAGGGACGTCAAGTTGTTCAATGGTGCGGTTTTGGGGGATCTGGTCAAGAGCGCTTTGGTTGACTGAAGAGGGTCGGTTGAGAAGCTGACTTCTTTTCACCTGTTGCTGATGCCTTTTTTATCTTTTATGAGAGTGTCACCATCAGAGGATAGCAAGGGAGTGGTGGTGGGTTTTAATGGCCCATAGACAGTCTTGAGGGCACTGAAAAATTGTTTGTAGTTAAATGGGCATAATACTTGCACTATATAACTTGAGTAATAATAATAATGATGATGATAGCTAACATTCATGTAGTGCCTACAATATGCCAGATACTGTATTAAGGACTTGACAAATATCATCTCATTTGATTCTCACAATAACCCTGAGAGGTAGGTACATCAGTATCCCTGTTTTACAATTGAGAAAATTCAAGCAAAGAAGTTTAATTGGAGACTCATTCAAGATCGCAGCTAATATTTAAAGCTGGTTTTAAATTTGAGTCTTCTTGACTATAGGCCCAGCATTCTAGCTACCTCACTGTTTTGGTGTGTCAAGCAGTCTTTTATAAGCATTAAAACACTATACAGATACATTGGTGTCATATAAGTATGAACAATTGTTCATCTGTCAAATATTTTCACTTTGTGTCAGCTAAAGAGGAGAAATTCAGTTTTTGAGGGCAGAGTTATGAGATTTGTAAATTTAGACAGGTTATGACTAAAGACAAATATAGACTTCTTTCCCACACAATTAGCTTGATAAAAGAAATGGCACAGATGTAATCATTTTATTGAGTTCAAACACAATGCCTGGCAATGGGCAGCTGGATGATCAGGACCAACCATGAATACCTTTCCCATGTAGGAAGCCAGCGACCAATACTTCCACCTCCCCTAATTTCCAAGTTACTGCACTGAGGAAGTTTCAGCATCACTTACTGCTACTGAAGGGAACCAAGTACCTTCCCCTTCCCCAACCCAACTCTTATTGTTTCATTGTCCAGTTTCCACCAGGCATAAGCCACCCAAATATGAGTGAGATGCTATCCTCCATATTCCTTCCCTCTGCTAGAAGTAATCTAGAGCCTAAATCTATTAGAATCTTAGATCCATTATTTACTTGCTTGGATACCATTTGATCTACTATTACTCCTGAGAATCCTTGGGACTTTGTCATTTGGAGAAATACTTTTCTTCTCAAAACTTAAGTATAACTTGGCCTTTCATCTGCCATGAAATGAACCGAGCTTTCTTTTATGTGTTATTTCCTTCTTTAGAATTTGAGCTTCTTGAGAACAGAGACTGTCTCAATATTCTATTTGTATCCCTAATTCTTGGCAAGTGCTTGGGACATAATAAGCATTTAATAAATGCTTTCCATTCCAAAAAATTCCATTTAAATTAACTATAGTTGTATAAAATACTTAGGTGTCTACCTGCCAAGAAAAATCAAGGAGCCATATGAACACAATTACAAAATGTTTTTTCACACAAATAAAGTCAAATTTAAACACATGGGAAAATATTAACTGTTCATGGGTAGGCTGAGTCAATATAATAAAAATGTCAATCCTACCTAAATTAATCTAGTTAGTGCCATGTCAATCACACTGCCCAAAAATTATTTTATAGCTAGAAAAAATAATAACAAAATTTATCTGGAAGAACAAAGTTTGGTCAAGAATATCAAGGGAATCAATTTTTTTTTAATGTGAAGGAAGGTGGTCTAGTCATAGCAGATCTCAAAATATATTACAAAGTAATCATCATTAAAACAATTTGGGATTGGCTAAGAAATAAAGTGGTGGATCAGTGGAATAACTTAGGTACATAATATATAGTAGTGAGAGACCATAGTAATTTAGTGTCTGACAAACCCAAAGATCTAAGTATTTGGAACAAGAACAAATTGCCAGGAAAACTGGAAAACAGTATGGCAGAGACTGGAAATTGATCAAAATCTGACACAGTATCCTAAGATAATGTCAAAATGGACATAAAGAGTGATAACACAAGCAAATTAGGGAACCATGGAATAATTTCCCTGTCAGATCTATGGACAAGGGAAGAATTTATGACCAAACAACAGATACTTAGCATTATGGGATATAAAATGGATAGTTTTGATATATTAAATTTTAAAATTTTTGCAGAAACAAAACCAACACAATCCAAATTATAAGGAAAGCAGAAAGCTGGGAACAAATGAGGTCTGATAAAGACATTATTTCTCAAATATAAAGAGAACTGAATCAAATTGAAAGTAATATGAATCATTCCAAACCCAAAGATTCAAATTTTGGAAGAAAAACTCAATATTTGGCAAAAACTACTGGAAAAACTAGAAAACAGCATAGCAGAAATTAGGCATAAACCAATATCTCATGCCCTATGCCACCGTAAAATCAAAATGGATATATGATTTAGAAATAAATGGTGATACCATAAACAAATTAGGAGAGTACAAAGTAATTGATCTGTCAGACCTATGGAGAAGGGAAGAATTGAGATTAAAATAATACATAGAGAACATTATGAGGTGTAAAATTTCTGCACAAACAAAAGTAAAAAGATTAAAAAGCAAACAACATACTGGGAGAGAATCTTTATAGCAAGTTTCCCTGACAGAGGCTTATTTCTCAAATATACAGAGAGCTGAGTCAAATTTAAAGAATACAAAGCATTTCCCAACTGACAAATTATTAAATGGTATGAATTGGCAGGTTATCAGATGAAGAAATTAAAACTATCTTTATTCACATGAAAAAATTCTTTGAATCATTATGGAGTAGAGAAATGCAAATTAAAATAACTGAGGTACCTCTACACACTCAAAGACTGGCTAACATGACAAAGAAGGAAAATGATAAATGTTGGAGGGGATGTGAAAAAAATTTAACACTAGTACAGTGCCAGGGGAGCTGCAAACAACTATTCTGTAGAGCAATCTGGAACCATGCCCAAAGGGCCATTAAGCTGTGCATACCCTTTTACCCAGCAATACCACAACTAGATCTGTATCCCAAAGAGATTAAAAATAGGGAAATGTTACATATGTCAGATTTTTTTAACATGTTGATTAGTTTTGCTGAATTGCTGTCTTTCTTTGTTTTGTTATAAGGGAGGTACAGTTAGGTAGTACAGTAGACAGAGGAAGGTGGGAACCTATTTGTGGAACCTCCCTCTGTCTACTGCCTAACTGCAAAATATATTTATAGCAGCTCTTTTAGTGCTTTTAAACAATTGGAAATTAAGCAGATGTCCATCATTTGGGAGATGGTTGAATAAGTTGTGGTATATTTGCAATGGAATATTATTGTGCTATCAGAAATGATGAGTGGAATGATTTTAGAAAAACCTGGAATGACTTACATCAACTAATGCAAAGTGAAGTGACCAGAATCAGGGAAACATTATACATAGTAACAGCAATATTGGATGATAAACAATTGTGAATGATTCAGCAAAATAGTGATCCAAGAAAATTCCCAAGAAATTATGATGAAAAATGCCACCTACCTCCAAAGAAAGTACTGATGGAGTATGAATGCAGACAAAAACATACTATATAATACTTGCATTCATTTTTTTGTTTGAATACTCTTCTACAAAATGACTAATATGGAAAAATGTTTTACATGACTGCCCATGTAAAATCTATAAAAGATTACTTACCATCTCAAGGAGAAGAGAGGTGAGGTCTGGAGAGAATTCAGAATCCTGAAATTAAAAAAAAAGAATGTTAAAAATTGTTTTTAATTATAATTGGGGGAAACCAAATATTTAAAAAATTTCGTAATTTGCTATGGTCACAGACTGTCAATAATAATAGCTCATATTTGTATAGAACTTTAAGACTGACAAAGTGCCTTCTCTACCACTGTTTTTAATAGAGCTTGTGAAATTAATATTATCCCCAATTTACAGATAAGTAAACTAAAATTCAGCATGACTAAATGGATTGTCCTAAGTGGCATATCTAAGAATTACCAGAACCGGAATTTGAGCCCATATGCTTCTGATCCAAATCTAATATGCTTTCCACTACAAAAAGTCACTTCCTTAAGAAGTCAAAGATTATAAGACAATCAACAAGTGCTTATTAGATACTAATTATGTGCTATACACTGTGCTAGCTTCTAGGGATAGAAAGACAAAAATGAAATACTTCCTTTCCTAAAGGAGCCTATATTCCATAAAGGGAGACACTAAGATTTCTGTAACTCTGTTCTAGCCTAGAAGGAATCCTAGGAGAAACTTCCTCACTTCTGTCTCCTGGCTTCCTTGACTTTCTTCAAGATTCAAATGAAATCTCATGATCTGTAAGAGGCCCTTCTGGTCTATTTCACTGCTTATGTCTTCCCTGTGAGAGTATCTTCCATTTATACTGAACATATCTTGTATATACAGTATTTGCATGTTGTTGTCCTAATTAGAATGTACTTTGCATATGTATGTATGTATATACATATATCTATATGTAAGAATTTAAAACAGCATCTATCACATATTAATTAATTAATAATGCCTACTGACTTACTGACTGAGGCATTCAGCCTTCCCTGCTCTTTACCTAGGCTTGTGGTTGGACTGAGATCAGTCCTTGGGAGCTTGACCTCTGAGAAGATAGGGTCCTTTTTTTCATACTAATTCAGACTTCCTAGAAGTGTCTGTAAATATGGTTTAAAGGTCTAGAGCTTTCTCAAAAGGGGAAAAGTCAAAAAAAATATGCAATATGCAATATGGATATGGAATGTCATTTATTTTTACTCACAAAAGGAATATAGAATGTAAAAGAATCATAGAATTCATTAACAGAATGATTACAACAGAGTTCAATATGAACTGATCCAACCATTTTGGAGAGCAACCAGGAATTATGCTAAAAGTTATAAAACTATGTAAACCTTGTGACTTACAATAGCACTATTAGATTTATTTCCTAAGGTGATCATGGGAAAAAAGGAAAAGAACCTATATATTCTAAAATATTTATAACAGCTCTCTTTGTGGTGACAAAGAATTGGAAATTAAAGGGATGCCCATCAATTAGGGAAATGCTAAACAAGTTGTGGCATATTATTGTGATGGAATACTACTGGGCCATAAGAATGATGAATAGGTTAGTTTTGGAAAAAACATGGAAAGACCCACATGAAATTATGAAGAGTAAAATGAGCATAACCAAGATAACATTATACGTAGCAATAGAAATATCATTTGAAGAATGGCATGTTATGTCCAACCCCAAAGAAATAACTGATAAATAGAAATAAGTAAGACAGGGACATCCAAGTGTCTCAGTGGATAGAAGCCGCCTTGGAGACAGAAAGTCCTGGGTTCAAATCTGGCATCAGACATTTCCTAGCCATGTGACCCAGGGCAAGTCACTTAACCCCAATTGCCTAATACCTATTATTCTTCTGCCTTGGAACCAATCCTTAGTATCAGTTTGAAGACAGAAGGTAATAGTTTAAAGAAAAAGAAAGAAGATGTAATTTTATATGTATATGTACATACACGAGGTATATGTACCTTTTTTTCAAATGATGCCATCTCTAATGGTGGTATAGAGGGAAGGAATTAATTGGATATTTAAATGTAACAAACAAACTCTTTAATTATTTTAAAAACCTAGAGGTCAGTAACAACTTACATCTATAGTTACAATCAGTTAGGCGGGCAAATAGTTAAACCTCATTAAAACATAATTCAGTGTTATCTATAGCAAGAGAAAACTGTGGGAGTAGAAACACAGAAGGAAAACATTTGATATATCACCCATTTATACAGGTATAGGATGTGAGGTTTCGGTTTTAAAAAGATTACTCTATTACAAAAATGAATAATATGGACATAGGTAATGAGTGATAATACATGTATAACCCAGTGGAATTGCTTGTTGGCTGGCGGGGCAGGATGGGGGGTTGTAAAAGGGAGAGAGAGAACACGAATCATGTAACTATGGAAAAATACTTAAATTTAAAAATAAAAAAAAACATAATTCAGGATTACAATACCAAATATTAAGTAATTTAAAATCACTTTAGCTGAGCATTGTACAAATAACTCAGAAATTTCTCTAGGTTTGGGCTAATCCTCTTGTCAGTGACTATCCTCCCTAGTACATAAATTTCCCTTGCCTATTACTATATATAATCCACAACAGGATACTCATTTGCCTAAAATCAGAAAATAAAACACAAAAGAGGAAAAAATTCATGGCCCTTTGAAAGCCAGTTGAGAGGGGGGTGGGGAGGACCGGCACAAATCTGGCAATGTCAGGGAATAAGAAGCACCCTTTTTCCTTGTCTTCTGCATTTCAGAGTCAGCGAAGAGAGAATTGCCACCTAAGAAAGTCAAAGCCAAGAAGCTAAACCAGGGGTTGTTTCTTCTTTAAACAAACACAACACTCTACTCCCTGCCACTGTTATAGTGTAGAGGAGGGGAGAAGGAACCATTGAAAGTTATCACATTATTATAAAATGCCCAAGTTCTAAGTCACCAGTTGTTCAGGAGCAACCAGGTTTTGGACCAAAACATGACCAAAAGGAGGTAGGAAGTCTTTCATCACTCAGAGATCCAAACAAAACATCATGATCCTGGGATTCTTGGAATTTCCTTTTATTAAAACCTTACCTTGTGCCTTAGAAGCAATACTGTGTATTGGTTCCAAGGCAAAAGAACAGTAAGGACTAGAAAGTGAGGGTTATGACTTGCCCAGGGTCACACAGCTAGAAAGTATCTGAGGGTAGAGTTGAACCCAGGACCTCCCATATCCAGGCTTGGCTCTTAATCCACTGAGCCACCCAGCTGCCCCCTAGTTCTTGGAATTTCCAAGGGAACTCTAGGTATACGCACCATAGAATTGTCCTTATAGAACCATATGGCCTATACTAAACTGTGAAATGAATAGACCAGTCTGATAAAATGTGATTGAGAATATCTTTATGTGTAATCTCCTAGACAAACATTGTAGAGTATCTTTAGTACCTGCACCCAAAAGGAGGATGTAATGTTCCCACATTTGCATCAGGACCGCTGGGAAAGATGTTTGAAGGCAGAGAAAGCCTATTTTGATTACTCAGAAAGCCAACCCAGAAACTAAAAGCTATATATATCAGGTAGAAGTGGACTTCCCAAAGCGATGGTCAAGGATTTATTAAGAGGTTGGGTAAGATTGTGAACTTTTTGTTTGTTTTTTGTATCCTGAACTTTTAGAGAAGTACATATCCTAGAAAGTTTATCTAGTGAGCTAGCACTTAATTGATTTATCCAGCCTGCTCTAATTTGGCATCACTAAAGAAACTTTGATAGCTGAAATGTCTAGTGAAACCACAACAATTGTAGATCTTGAAGGGACATTTTCCCACTCACCCACCTCCATTTTACAGGTAAGACAACTGAGAGCTAGCCTGGATTTTCCCACAACAACACACTACAATTACTACTATTTTGTATTACTACTGATGCCTTTTCTATGTTCTATCTCTCTAATCATCCAATGAGCTTCTTAAAGGGAAGATTATGCCTTTTAAAAAAATTCTTTTTGACCATACATTACCTGAACACAGGGCTTGGCACATAGAGGAGATCAAGAAAGACTAATAACATTCCTACTTCCCCTTCTTGTTTCTTGGCCGTATCTGGGAGAGATAGAATGGTCACTGTAGATAATGGTATTCACAGAGCAGAGGTCCCCTTGGCTATCCAATGAGTGAGCAGAGTAATGCAAGGGGACATAGAGTTGGGGAAGCTCAGGACATATTTCTTATCCCACAGAGACACAGGCTGGGCAAAGCCAATGTATGGTGCATGAAATTGTCAATTTATGGCTGGATAAGGCAGATGCATTTCTCTGATCTTCCCAAAAAAGCTGACCTAATATTTCATTTCATACAGGTTTAAAGTTGAGAAACTGCTTCTGCCTGAGAGAGCCTCAGGGATCAACCAGATAACAGTCACCATGTAGAGAAGATGTAGTTAAGGAGTCAGTTGTTACCTTCTGTTTGCCCAAATATCAAAAGCCAAAACAAGTTAGAGCCAGAAAATAGATGGTTTAAATGGGTTTATCCCTTCCACTTTGAAAAGTGTTATTTCCTTAGTGGAAATGAAGCCAAATGATACAGATTTTTGATGATTGTATTGGTGATATCACGTCCCAGATCCTTTGCATACATGGGACAAAAATAACATTAAAAGTTGTTTGATAAAACACAAATGGCTATGCAGAAGCTGAGGAGCCTCTCAATATTCATATGGCAGGAAGAAAACATTTAGGCTGAGGTTCCGTCCCCACAGGGGTCAATGGCAGAAAGCCCTTCCCTCTAACCAAAATGAGAGACTGGGCTCAAGACTTTTAACCATTCCAGATTAATAAAAGGCAGGGATTTTGGCCAAACTCTGGCAGAGGTCATTTCAACTAGCTTCTCCAAACTCCTATAAGCTTGGGTAAGTAGGTCAGTGAATAAGCATTTATTAAATGCATGCGTCTAGCGCTAAAGCACTTTGCTAAGTTCTAGATGATTCAAAGAAAGTTAGTAGCACAGTCTCTACCCTCAAGGAGCTCACATTCTTACATGCAAATAAAGAGGTACATACAAAGTATGTATAGGATACATTGGTTTTGTTTTTCCCTTTTAGTACCATTTAAAAATATATAACAATATAACATGTAATTATGAAAGGGAATTTTTAAATCTTAATTAAGTACTTGGAGTGTTCCTTTTAACTTAATAAGTCAGGAACTTGTGAATCCTTTTGATAAGACTTCACACCCTCAGAGGACGGGAGGTGGATCCCACAGACACTGACCCGTGGACAGCCCTAGGCAAATGGAGAGACTTTAATTGGTTCCTGAGATGTGATAAACTAGACCACAGTGAAAGGAAGGAGAAATCAGCTGGAAAGGAAGTGGCATGGAGAAAACTGTTTATAAAAGCCAGCTAAGGGCTTTCTGAATGAATCTACTGCCTTGGTGGCTCTTGCTGAGGGAGGGTCTTCTGCATTGGAGGGATTCTTCTGCCTTGGGCTTCTGCATTAGAAATTGATGCTGAGCTGTTAAGATTCTTGCTGAAGTGACTACTATGACTCCTGATTGGAGATTGGGACCTGAGGGAACCTTTTTCAGAGTTGAGCTGGATTTCTTCAGATTGGTAATTATAGGGTATTTAACTAGGCAATATTTTCTTCCTACATTTCCCACTTTAATTTCTCTACCTTGCTGTAAATAAAGCTGCTAACAGCCTACTGACTCATAGTTTAACTTTAACTTCTATTAATAGTGACCACAACAATTCTTTCTTATGCTTATCAAACCAATTTTAATTATTACATAATATGATGACAATACAATACTATAACACTATATTTTGTATTATTTTTATGTATTTTAATTTATATTTATTATATAATTATTCATATCTATGTTATATTATATTACATTGTACTATATTATAGTTATAAACATATTTTATTACATTATTATATAATATTGCATTATGTAATGTTTTCATGCAAATACATACTTAATTATAATAAATATGCCTAAGAGAAACAAATTTTCACAATATTTATATCCAAAATCTCATTTTTTAAAAATTTCCCTCCCATCTCCTCAGCCAAAATGCAGGTCATATGATATAGGATGTATATATATATGTGTGTGTGTGTGTGTGTGTGTGTATATACATATATATGTTACCATAAAACACATAGCTCCCTGTTCATTATATTATGAAACAAGGTGTATATTGCTTATAATAGAGAATCATTCATGGAGGAAATAAAGTAAAGAATGGTATATTTCAATTGGCAGACATACTCCATCCAGTCTTTCTATAGTAGTGAATATCTTTTTTGTCAGGCGTCTTTTGGAGTTGTCCTAGATCCTTGCCTTGCTGATAATAGTGAAGTCTTTTACAGCTGATTATCATACATTATTGTTGTTACTGTGTACAACAACATTCTCCTGGTTCTGTTCACTTCATTTTGCTCCACTTCATATAAGTCTTCCAGGGTTTTGTTTTGTTTCGTTTTTATGTGAATATTTCGTCATGTCTTATGGCACAGTAATATTCCATGAGAATACTATATCACAACTTGTTCAACCATTCTACAATTGATGGACATTCCAGTTTTTTGTCACCACAAAAAAAGCTGTTATAAATATTTTAGAACACATAGTTTCTTTTCCTTTTTCCTTGATCACCTTAGGATATAAACTTAATTGTGGTATACTGAGTCAAAAGGTAGACACAATTTATAACTTTTTGAGTATAATTCCAGATTGCTCTCCAAAATCGTTGGATCAGTTCCCAGTCTACCAATGACATATCAATGTCCCTATTTTTCCACATCCCCTACAACATTTGTAATTTTGCCCTTTTGCCATTTTGTACAGGGTATATATTGTAGGTAAGGCACCAAACAGTAGGGAAGCTGGCAGAGAAAAGACAGGCAAATATTTCATAGAAGGTAGGCTTTGAACCGAGTCTTGAAGGAAGCCAGAGAAGTCATCAGAAGAGATGTGGAGATAGAGCATTCTAGACATGAGAGACATTCAGTGAAAAGACAAAGAATGGAGAGATGAAGTATCCTAGATGAGGAATAGCAGGAAGGCCAGTATGGATAAGATGGAAGGACTAGTTTGCAAAGGATTTTGAATTCAAAATAGAGATTTACATTTGATCCTGGAAGTAACTGGTTGTCACTGGAATTTAGTGAAGAAGGGCTAACACAGTCAAGTCTGCACTTTTTTTAGTCATTTTCAGTTGTATCTGACTCTTCATGACTGAATGTGGTGTTTTCTTGGCAAAGATACTGAAGCAATTTGCTATTTCTTTCTCCAGCTTATTTTACAGAAGAGGAACTGGGGCAAACAGAGCTAAGTGACTTGAAGATCACACATCTAGTAAGTGTCTAAGGCCAGATTTGAACTCAGGAAGATAAATCTTCCAGGTCCAGTACCCTATTCACGGTGCCATCTCTCACTGTCCTGGCATAGTATAGTACAGTAGTCGTCTCTCAGAAGCTGAGAATGACGATTGTCTTTGTGCATTATCATCTATGATGTACCCTCATGTGGCTTTGGAGTCCAAAGGCTGAGGCACAGAGTTTGTGGCACATGGGGCATGGGATGCCAGTTGTTACGGGAGGTGCGGTTGTGGCCTGGTGTCGGCGTTCACGCGCAGCGGCAAGACGTCAACGTCGCTCATCTTCAAAGGTGGCAGAGGCATGGTTAATGTGGGTTTGCCAGCTGCTTCTGACAGAGGCAGCGAGTTCTAGTTGCTTTGGTGTAATGCCAGCCCACTTCAAGTTGGACTTTAGCTGATCCTTGAATCTTTTCTTTGGTCGGCCTTGTTTCCCGAGTCCAGCTGACAGTTCACCATAGAATACCTGTCTTGGTATTCGCTGTGGGTCCATGCGGATGACGTGTTCAGACCATCGTAGCTGGGTTTTGAGGACCAGGACTTCGATGCTGGTGGAGTTGGCTCTGTCGAGGACTTCCTGGTTGGTGATTTAGTCCTGCCATCGGATCCTCATGATTGACCGGAGGGAGCGTTGGTGGAATTGCTCCAGCTGCTTCATGTGCTTCCGGTACAGTGTCCATGTCTCACAACCGTACAGGAGCAAGCTGAGGACCACTGCATTATACACTTTGAGCTTCATTGCAGTGCTTACACCTCTGTGTTGGAGGACTATGCAGTGCAGCCGCCCGAGTACCTGGCTGGCCTTTTGGATCCTGGCATAAATCTCGTGGTCTAGGGACCCGTCGTTGGCGATGGCGCTGCCCAGGTACTTGAAAGTGTTGACATTAGAAATCTGCGTGCCATCGATTGTAATGCATGGCTGGTTCGTTGGCCTCCCTGGTGCAGGTTGGAACAGCACCTCTGTTTTGCTGAGGCTGATAGTCAGGCCAAACACTTTTGTTGCGGTAGAGAACCTGTCCACAATGGTTTGGAGATGATTTTCTTGGTGGGCCATGAGAGCACAGTCATCTGCAAAGAGAGCTTCCAGGATGAGTCTCTCTGTTGTCTTTGTTTTTGCAGTCAGGCGGCGAAGGTCGAATAGTGAGCCATCTAGTCGGTATTTGACGTAGATGCCCAGGTCTAGATCCATCACAGCATGTCGTAATACTTGGGTGAAAAATAGGTTGAATAGTACCGGAGCAAGGACAGCCTTGTTTCACGCCATTGGAGATGTTGAAGCAATCGGAAGTCTCTCCACCAGATAGGACTTCCCCTGTCATGTCGACATGAAAGAGCTGGATCAGTTTGACGAATTTTGCTGGGCAACCGAGCTTGCTGAGGATCACCCACAATGCGTCCCTGTTCACGGTGTCAAACGCCTTTGTCAGGTCTATGAAGACATTGTAGAGACTCAGGTTCTGCTCAAGGCATTTTTCCTGCATTTGCCTCACCGTGAAGACCATGACGATGGTGCTGCGATCTGGTCGGAAACCATATTGTGATTCAGGCAGGTTCTGCTCTGAAACAGATGACAGGAGTCTGTTGAGTATAACACAGGAGAGGATCTTTCCAGCAGAGGAGAGTAGTGAGATGCCTCTGTAGTTGTCATAGGCTGCTCGTGCACCTTTGTTCTTGTATAGGGCTATGATGGAGGCATCTCTGAGTTCTGGGGGCATGTCTTCCTCTTTCCATATGCTGATCAGCACTATGTGGAATGCCTGGAGTGCCTTTCCATTTAAGGCCTTGTACACCTCGGTTGGGATCCCGTCTTTACCAGGTGCCTTGCCTGCACTCATTTGTTTAATGGCTTTTTGGACTTCCTCTATTGAAGGAGGGATGTCAAGTTACTTGATGATGTGATTTTGGGGGATCTGGTCAAGGGTGCTTTGGTCAACTGGAGAAGGTAGGTTGAGAAGCTGACTTAAGTCCTGGCATACATTTTAAGTAATGCTACATTTAGGAAAATCCTTTTTCAGCTGAGTGGAGGATGGATGAAAGAAGGGAAAGACATGAGTTCCAATCAAAAGGTTACCATAATAGTGCAGGCTTCTGGCCGTATGGGCTTACATCAAAGTGGTAGCTTTTAGGGAGGGAAGAGGGGATACACACAAGAGATGTTGACAATAGTAGCAACAATTTGACTGCAGATTGGATATGTGAAGGGAGTGCAAGAAAGAAGTTAAGATTGTGAACCTGGATGACTGAGAATATAGTGGTACCCCGGATAGTAATAGGAAATTTGGGAAGAGGAAAAGTGTGGCAGGGAGTGAAACAATGTTTTCTGTTTTGGAATGGGATGTGAAATACCTAAGAGACATCTAGTTCCAGACATGCAAAAGGTATTTGATAATTTGTGACTGAAACTCAGGGAAGAGAATTGGGCTGGGCATGGTTTTAGTTTCCTCATCTATAAAATGAAAAACTATATGATCATAGATTCAGAGTTATAAGAAACCTCAGAAATTTGTTCTAATACGATTTTTTGCAGAGGAGGTAGCCAAGGCCTAGAACATTTGCTGATCTAAATTTATAATTCTATGTGTTTGCCTAGTTTTATATTATTAAACTTTTATAGTAAGGGGTACATTTCTAGTGATCTGGGCATGAATGTAGACCACTTCTGATCACATGTGCTTTTTAGCAAGGGGTTTGAGCTCATGTCCCCAGAAGCAGCTTTTGTGCATACCCAGCTCCACAGGAAATATTCCAATGCAACATCCTCTCCATCTTAAACCTGTTGTCCCCAAGTGCTAGGTTCATAGATAGCGGAGTGCAGAACTAAAAATTTTTAAATTCAATCATTATACTTCATCATGGTAATGGGTACATGCTCTTGGGACAGGGTTCCCTTTTTTTACTGCTTCATAAATAGGTCATCAAACCTGAATAAGCATATAGCTTGTCATATGGCCAAAGGATCCAACCCTGGATTCTCATCCATGGAAAAGCTCCAAATAATTTTCTGCCATTTGGCTTCAAAGGCCTTACTCAGTCAAAAGGGACCCATATTACCAAGCCAGTGGGTGGTTTTCTTTTAGCTTTACTTCTTTGGTTTCCTCTGAACAAGGAAGACTCAGCCCAAGACTATCATTGCTTCCTCAAGCTTCCTCTTTTTCTTCTTTCTTTCCCAATGATTCCATCTGTATGCCCTGAATTTGGTACCAAGATGCTGTATCCCCTGGTAGTGAGAGTAGGCCCAGTAAAATCACAGCCATAGTTTAGAAGTAGTCAGACATGTGGCTTCCCCCTCCAGCATGATAACTCAATCCAATTCCTCCCCAAATACTAAATGTCCTTCTAAGAAATTACTGGTTCAGGAATTCTATGAGAAACTCTGTTAGATGGTTACATAATTTACGTGTGATTTGTTATCCTATAGAAAACTCTGTTTAGAACCACTGAGGTAATCTACATCCATTGTCTCTATCTTGTAAATCATTACTAATGATTTTCCCTGCAAAAGGCTTACATCCCTTAGCCTACATCACTTTCTCTAGAATGTATGTACCCCAAATCATTCAATTTTTGTCACTGATCAGCAAGAAGACTTCTTGTCTGTCTATAAGTCTGTCTTTTAACCCTCCAGATCCCAAATCCATTTCTCTTATAGCAATCCTCGACCCATTAATAACTTGATTGACACCTGACTAGTGGTGCCTGAATAAGGACTTGGATTTGTTGGGTCTTATAATATTTTGACAGGTCTGATTTGCATTTTCAAAAGAAAGGATTTTCATTAGGATATACACTGCCTCAATATCCTGAATAATCCTAGAAACTGCTTGTATCAATCTGGACACAAAGTCTTTATAAGGTTCTTATGGTCCTTGTTTGATCTTACTAAGCTCTTGTGTCTTATTAGTGGCACTTGGGAGTTTGCACCACACTTGTAAGGCAAGGATGTTAATCTGCTGATATGCCTGTAGATTATAAGTCATTTGGGTGGCCAGTGTTGAATATGACCCTTTTTCCGTGAGCATATCATAGTCAATTGCAAGCTAAGCATTCCTATTTGTCTAATACCTTTTAGACTAATAGAGGATTGAACAGTTTCCCAATTTATTGGCCAAAATTTGTAGATATGACTGAAAGGCCCACCTCTGTGTCTTTCAATCTAGTAAACTTTTTCATATCTATATGCAGAGTCAACATAGCTCTTTCCTTCCTGATATGAGCAAAATGGATACTTGGCAGTAAAGTGATTGGTTTGTTTTTTTAAAACCCTTACCTTCCATCTTGGAGTCAATACTCTGTATTGGTTCCAAGGCAGAAGAGTGGTGAGGCCTAGGCAATGGGGGTTAAGTGACTTGCCCAGGGTCACATAGCTGAGAAGTGTCTGAGGCCAGATTTGAACCCAGGACCTTCCAACTCTGGGCCTGGCCCTCAATCCACTGAGCTACCCAGCTTCCCCCTGGTAAAGTGATTATATTCTTTAATGCAATAACCATGACAAAAATTTGTCCTGGGTAGTCAGAGTCTGTTACTCCTGGAACTATAGTCAGACCTTTTAACGAATAATGACTCCTTCCTAGAATAAGTTCAAAAGTAGAAGGAGGTAGTGGACTATAAACTCCTGTGGGGATTTTTTGGAATTATAAATGGGGTATGATGACAAAAAGAGAGGTTGAGGCCAAAGCAAGACCTGCACCAACTGGAGTAGCTTGGCTAGATCACTTATAGTCTTCCTTATCCAAATTGGGGGAGAGTCAGCTGCACAGGCATTGTCTCTATTGTTTGGTGGGGTTGAGGCTTGCCCCTTCTGATGTTTCTCAACAGGGGGTTGTTATCTGTTTTTGAATGGTACTCATTTGCCCTGTGAAGTCCCTCCCCACAGAGGAGGCACAGAGAGGAGGGGGTATTATTTGAGACCATCTTATCCTTTTTTCTATCCTTATTTTCCTTGATGTTGTTCCTGCCTCACATTCGTTGGTGAAATTCCCTTCTTTTCCACATTTAAAGCAAGTCTTAGGTTCTTTTGGAAGCAATCCCATTTTTTTTATTGCCACTGCAAAGGCTAAACCTTGCAGGTAGGATGGTCCAATGTCAGAGCACAATTTTATATAATCATCCATGTAATGAATTAAATATAGATTAGGATATTTTTCTCTAATTGGGTTTACTATCTGTAATACATATTTCTGATAGAAGGTGGGGCTATTGTGCATTCCCTGGGGGCAGATTTAGCCAATGGAACCTTTTCATTTGGTTCTTTTAGATTTTCTGAGGGTAGGCTAAAGGCAAAATATTTATAATCATCTGGATGCAGGGGAATACTAAAACAGTCATTTAAATCTATGATTATGATGTGAAAATCTTTTGGGATGGCAGAAATTGCTGGTAAACTTGATTGGTACAGCCCCATGATTTCTATCACCATGTTTACTACTCATACATCTTGTAATAGTCTCCACTTTCCTGGTTTTTTTCTTTATAACAAAAATGAATATATTCCAGGGGGATGTGGTTAGCTCTATGTGACCTAGTTGTAACTGCCATTGGACAAGTTCTACTATGGACACTACTATGTCTATGTCTTATTTTCTCTTTTCTTAAGGCTAAATCCTCATCTATCAGCCTTTGTTCTTAATTCAATCAGAAGTGGGGCTGAATTACTACCTAATTCAATCAGAGAATGGGCTATTTTCTTTTTTTTTTAATATATTTTATTTGATCATTTCCAAGCATTATTCGTTAAAGACATAGATCATTTTCTTTTCCTCCCCCCGACCCCCCCCATAGCCAACGCATAAATCCACTGGGCATTACATGTTTTCTTGATTTGAACCCATTGCTTTGTTGATAGTATTTGCATTAGAGTGTTCATTTAGAGTCTCTCCTCTGTCATGTCCCCTCAACCGCTGTATTCTGGCAGTTGCTTTTCCTCGGTGTTTCCACTCCCACAGTTTATCCTTTGCTTATGAATAGTGTTTTTTTCTCCTGGATCCCTGCAAATTGTTCAGGGACATTACACCGCCACTAATGGAGAAGTCCATTACATTTGATTATACCACAGTGTATCAGTCTCTGTGTACAATGTTCTCCTGGTTCTGCTCCTCTCGCTCTGCATCACTTCCTGGAGGTTGTTCTAGTCTCCATGGAACTCCTCCACTTTATTATTCCTTTTAGCACAATAGTATTCCATCACCAACATATACCACAATTTGCTCAGCCATTCCCCAATTGATGGGCATCCCCTCGTTTTCCAGTTTTTGGCCACCACAAAGAATGCAGCTATGAATATTTTTGTACAAGTCTTTTTGTCCATTATCTCTTTGGGGTACAGACCCAGCAGTGCTATGGCTGGGTCAAAGGGTAGATATTCTTTTGTCGCCCTTTGGGCATAGTTCCAAATTGCCCTCCAGAATGGTTGGATCAGTTCACAACTCCACCAGCAATGAATTAATGTCCCTACTTTGCCACATCCCCTCCAGCATTCATTACTTTCCTTTGCTGTCATGTTAGCCAATCTGCTAGGTGTGAGGTGATACCTCAGAGTTGTTTTAATTTGCATCTCTCTGATTATAAGAGATTTAGAACACTTTTTATGTGCTTGTTAATAGTTTTGATTTCTTTATCTGAGAACTGCCTATCCATGTCCCTTGCCCATTTATCAATTGGAGAATGGCTTGATTTTTTGTACAATTGATTTAGCTCTTTATAAATATGAGTAATTAAACCTTTGTCAGAGGTTTCTATGAAGATTTTTTCCCAGTTTGTTGTTTCCCTTCTGATTTTAGTTACATTGGTTTTGTTTGTACAAAAGCTTTTTAGTTTGATGTAGTCAAAATTATTTATTTTACATTTTGTGATTCTTTCTATGTCTTGCTTGGTTTTAAAGCCTTTCCCCTCCCAAAGGTCTGACATGTATACTATTCTGTGTTTACCCAATTTAGTTATGGTTTCCTTCTTTATGTTTAAGTCACTCACCCATTTTGAATTTATCTTGGTGTAGGGTGTGAGGTGTTGATCTATTCCTAGTCTCTCCCACACTGTCTTCCAATTTTCCCAGCAGTTTTTGTCGAATAATGGATTTTTGTCCCAAAAGCTGGGATCTTTGGGTTTATCGTATACTGTCTTGCTGAGGTCGCTTTCCCCCAGTCTATTCCACTGATCTTCCTTTCTGTTTCTTAGCCAGTACCAAATTGTTTTGATGACTGCTGCTTTGTAATATAGTTTAAGGTCAGGGACTGCAAGGCCCCCATCATATGTGTTTTTTTTCATGATTTCCCTGGATATCCTTGATCTTTTGTTCTTCCAAATGAACTTTGTTATGGTTTTTTCTAAATCAGTGAAGAAGTATTTTGGTAGTTCAATGGGTATGGCACTAAATAGATAAATAAGTTTGGGTAGGATGGTCATTTTTATTATATTGGCTCGTCCTATCCATGAGCAGTTAATGTTTTTCCATTTGCTCAAGTCTAGTTTTAGTTGTGTGGCGAGTGTTTTGTAGTTGTGTTCATATAGTTCCTGTGTTTGTCTTGGGAGGTAGATTCCTAGGTATTTTATTTTGTCTAAGGTGATTTTGAATGGGATTTCTCTTTCTAGTTCTTGCTGCTGAGCTGTGTTGGAGATATATAGAAAAGCTGATGATTTATGTGGGTTTATTTTGTATCCTTCAACTTTGCTAAAGTTGTTGATTATTTCAATTAGCTTTTTGGTTGAATCTCTAGGATTCTTTAAGTAGACCATCATGTCATCCGCAAAGAGTGATAACTTGGTCTCCTCCTTGCCTATTTTGATGCCTTCAATTCCTTTATCTTCTCTAATTGCTACTGCTAGTGTTTCTAGTACAATGTCAAATAGTAGAGGTGATAATGGGCATCCTTGTTTCACTCCTGATCTTATTGGGAATGCATCTAGTTTATCCCCATTGCAGATGATATTAGCTGATGGTTTTAGATATATACTGTTTATTATTTTTAGGAATGACCCTTCTATTCCTATGCTTTCTAGTGTTTTTATTAGGAATGGGTGTTGTATTTTATCAAAGGCTTTTTCTGCATCTATTGAGATAATCATGTGGTTCTTGCTAGTTTGCTTGTTGATGTGGTCAATTATGTGGATGGTTTTCCTAATGTTGAACCAGCCCTGCATTCCTGGTATGAATCCTACTTGATCATGGTGAATGATCCTTCTGATCACTTGCTGGAGTCTTTTTGCTAGTATCCTATTTAAGATTTTTGCATCTATATTCATTAGGGAGATTGGTCTATAGTTTTCTTTCTCTGTTTTTGACCTGCCTGGTTTTGGAATCAGTACCATGTTTGTGTCGTCAAAGGAGTTTGGTAGAACTCCCTCTTTGCTTATTATGTCAAATAGTTTGTATAGTATTGGGATTAACTGTTCTCTGAATGTTTGATAGAATTCACTGGTGAATCCATCAGGCCCTGGGGATTTTTTCTTAGGAAGTTCTTTGATGGCTTGTTGGATTTCAATTTCTGATATGGGATTATTTAAGAATTCTATTTCCTCTTCTGTTAGTCTAGGCAGTTTGTATTTTTGTATATATTCATCCATTTCTCCTAAATTGGTGAATGGGCTATTTTCTAACACAATATGAAACTTTCCCTTTAAAACCAAAGGCTGATCTTAGGATACCAAGAGAAAGAAAATATTCAGACTAGTATTAATTTCTCACACTCTTTTATATGTTAGCCAGAGTCAGAAGGAATCTGTGGTGTGATGTGAGCAACAAAGTATAAAGTAGAACAACGTGAAGAACTGGTATTTCAGGTATTCAACATTTTCTTTTTCTGCATATAGCCAGAGATTGGTTTTAGGTCTTTAGTACTGCCTTGCACCATTGGATTTTATTGGGACTGTGATCAGCCAAAACCCCCAAATTGTTTTCTACCATGAACTGCTGCAAAGTCAGGCTTTTCCTACTCTGTACTCATAGTTGATTTGGGGGACTTAAATACAGGCCTCAATCTTTATCCCTGTGAAGTTTCCTCTGGTGGTTTTAGAACAATGATTCAGCCTGTCAAAACCATTTGATATCTTGATTTTGTCATTTGTCATCTTAGATAGTCCTGAGATGCTTCTCATCATCTGGAGATTTGATAAGTACTTTGAATAAAGTATTTTTATCTAAACCATTGTTCCTTTTGTTTCTAATTTTCTGTCTCTTTGTAAAATGAGGGTTGGAGTAGATTTCTAAGGTCACTTCCATCTCTAAATCCTATAATCTTGCTTCTGGTTTTAAAAGACATATTGCACTGTGGTCAAAGGAGTTTCTGTGACACGTAACCAAGATTTTTTTTTTTAGATCTACAGAGAACCATTAACTAATATAAAAAAGAATTCTTTACTCTATTGTCTATCCTGAGTTAACACTAATTTAAGTACCTCACTAGATTGTGAAGACAGGATTAATTCTCCTTTGCCTACATTTTGATTGAATCAACACAAGCTTGAACTAGGTGGAGGAGCTCACAAACCACTTAGTGAATTCACACCTGACCTAGTGCTAGGTGAGAAGCCAGCAACATATTTGGAGAGCTCCAGCCTTTTTTCTAACTCAAACAGTCACAAAGTTGTGAATTCTTTTAAGAGTTCACACCCTCAGAAACTGTGAACCCTTTTGATGTGTATTCACCCCTCCAGAAGGTGAAAACTGGTTCCCACAAACACTGCCCCCTGGACAGTGCTAGACAATTTGGAAGCTATGATTGGCCCCTGTGAAGAGGGGAGGAGACAAGAAGCCACTATAAAAGGCCCTGAATTTCTGAGGCTAAAATAATTGACTCTAAGAAGGAAGTCAGCTTCAGGAAGAAGGTCAACTCAAGGTATTTCCCTTGAGTTGGCCTCAGGAGTCACCTTCAGCTCCAGTCATTGTCTTGTCCTGCCTCTTGGAGGGAACTTCAGTGAGTGGAGAGCTGGCTTTTACTTCCTGTCTTCTGGACAGAGTTTAATTCTGTTTGAAGGTTAATAAGTCCTGGCTGAGCCAAGCACTGGAACAATATTTAGATAGGTTAATGTCTTCTCTGCCCTTTTGTATTTCTTTACTTTCACTCTTTCCACCTCTTTTGTAAGTAAAAGCTATTAATGTCATTTAGACTTTGAGCATATATTTCAGTCAAACTATTAAATTTAACCCTTACATTAGTAAAATTTAGTTCTTCAATCAGGTCCACTTTACCTTAATGGGACTCCCATATGGCCCATTTTTCAGCGTCTCATCTGTGGTAGGACAGGAAGTTCACAGAAGAGGGCTAGAGGAGAGGACTATGAAAATATCATGGGGTATATGTAAATTGAATTAACATGACAGCTGTGATGGAGGAGCAGGAAGAAGTTAGAACCAAAAGGAACTATGGTTTAGATAAAGATACTGTACTCAAAGTACTTATCAAATTCTGGGGTGATATGAAGTTTCTTAGGACTAGCTAAGATGAGAAGCAAGATATCAAATGGTTTTAAGAGATTGGATCACTGTTCCAAAACCCACCAGAGGAAACTCCACAGGGATGTGAAGAATGGAACTGAAGGAAGCATTCTTCCCCCCCAAAAAAGAGAGGTAAAACATAGACATGGAGGAGAAATAATAGAAGAAAAAAAAGAAACAGAAGAAAAATTAAGGAGAATATAATTTCTCTCACTAAGTTTTCTATAAATATAATCTGTCGCTATAAATTCCCACTCTTATGAGATGCTGCTGCTCATAATTTTCCATTATTCTTATCTGTAAGAGTTTACCATCAGGTTTGTATTATAAATTGTTGCCTTTATCTGCCATATCTTTCTACTTGGCAAGGAGATTGAGCATTTGTAGCTGTGAAGTTCCTAGGCTCTTTTGGTCTCATTAAAGCAATTGATTTGCATCTACTAAACAGTACAGTTTAATGGAAAAGGTGGATCTGGGTTCAAATTTTGACTCTGTCATTTATTATGTATTTATCAAGTGCTTAGCAAAGTATCTCCCACATAGTAGGCACTTAACTAACTTTTATTAATTATTGAATGATTGATTTTTTACCTTTATGATTTTGTAAGTCATTTTACTGCTTTGAGACTCAGTTTCCTCATCTTGAAATTGAAGGATTAAGTTTAGGTGTCTTTGAAGACCCTTTTTACCACTAAATCTATGATCCCACATCAATCAACTTCTCTGGACTTTATGGTCCTAAAATGGAATTAGAGAATAGAACAAATACAAAGAGGGGTAGGTGGCTTTCACAATCACATTCAGACAGACATGTGGAGCCAGACACAACAAAATTCTACCCAGAACATAATGACTTCTGTTTCTTTTGGGCTTTGTATGTTGAAATCAGATGCAACCACGTGAGGGTGAGTCCCAAGGTCTAATACTATAGCAGAGTTTCAGAAAGAGAGCTTGGTATAAGGAAGTCTTGCCTAAGACAGCAGGATATTTCAGGGAGCCTTTGCAAATGAAAGAGAGAATTTTCAATTCTGATTAATTAATCACCAAGTGAGTCTTAATAAAGATTGAATGGGATTCTTGAATAGATCTGAGAATTTAAAGTACCTAATGGGGTGACTGGGAAGAGATAAAATAGCCCTGGTCCTTGATTTTGAATGGCTGAGTCAGCAATCAGCAGGGTTTCATTCATCACACTTGTGAAGCAAACCATTTAGTTAAAGAAGTCCAGGAAATATTGTTTTAAGGCCCCAGCAACTATCAGAAAGAAAGTAAAAATTGCATAAAGTCAGGCATTTTTTTTTTAGGGTAGCTTCAATTCTAGCCTCAGACACCACAAGTCACTTAACCCTGTTTGCCTCAGTTTCCTCATTTGTAAAATGAGGTGGAGAAGGAAATAGCAAACTACTGCAGGATCTTTACCAGGAAATTTCCAAATGAGGTCACAAAGAGTCAGAAAATATTAAAAACAACTACATAGGCCTTTGCCAAGCCTTAGACATTCCCCAATCACTTGAGACATAGAAACACAAAACAGACCATAGGGCAGTGGGTAGGAGGTGGCTGCTGTTGGTTCTAGGCAGTAGAAATATCATGAAGAATTATCTATGTGAATATAATCACTATGTTTGGAAAATATAGCAATGCAATATATGGTTTTTATCTCACAAGTCCTTTTATACCAACTGCATTACTTTGTACTAGTCTCCATCATGCCCTCAGGAAATCTCATCATCAGGAAACCCATCATCCTAGGAGATTGCAACAGCCTTGGTATTCACACCTCATTTGAACCTTTATTGCTCTCTGCCTCTGACTGGAGGGCTAGAGGGCAGAGCAAAGAATTCCCAAAGCCTCCCAAACAAGTTAACTCTTTTATTTCCCATCAGTTAGACAACTTTGGCCTAGATTCTAGTTCCTTTCCCTTCCTTCCTTTTCAGCTTCCTTTTTGTATGTTGCTTAGATTGTAAGCTCCTTTAGGTCAGGAACTATTTCTCTTTTCTTGGATTTGTATTCCTAGTATTTAGTACAGTGTCCCAGCACATAAAGAGCATGTAAATATTTATGGATTCCTTTCAATAATGCACCCTAGTGAAAAAAGGAAAACAAGTTCTTTCTCTGATCTAAATAAACTTTATTTAAAAGAAAAAAAAAAAACCCAGAGCTCTAGCCTCTTGAAATTGATTAAATTTCTATTTACTTTTTATTCCTTCTACTTCAGGTGATTATTAATAAACTTTATAAAATATAATTCTTGGAGTGTTGACTATTAATTTAAATCCTACAGATTGTATTTATCAGAAAACAAAAAGTTATTAAAATTAGTTATAGTTTTACTAATGCAGCACAGGCTCTAGAGTTAGTATCCTAATTTCCACTTACATTTTCACTCATGTCCCCAGAAGGTGGCTCCCTTCAGGTTTGTAAGGATAAATCCTGAGGGGTTAGACCTGATTTTATAATACTAATAATGCTTGTAAGTCCCCATCAGTGGGCTTCTTTCATTTATTGTTGGTTGATAGCAATTGGCCAGCCAGACTTGATTAGCTTTTAGAAACCAGTGTTTATTTAGATAATAGGAACAATTGGCATAAAATATCCCCTGAAAATGGGGGCATATTCTCCTATAAGTATGTGTGGAATAATGAAGAAAGTACACTCATCATAGAATGGGGCAAAGAGGGTAATCCATAGCTCTTGGAATCTTGATGGAACCATCAAAGTTCCACTTAAGTTATGTCTTTAAACTTTTGGTGGTACTCTTTAGAAAATCCTAAAACAGCCTTTCTTAGAGTGTCTAGTTTGTTCTAATGCAGACATAGTGACCAATCACTGTTATTCCAGGGAAACAATTAGGACACCAATGAAAAGTCCATATCCCACGTCCCTTTTTAAAGTTCATAAGGTCAACTTCTGGAGAAAGGGGGTCAGGGGAAAGAGACAGAATTTTCTCATTCTTCTCCTTCCCAAAGGATTGCCTTTCAGGAGGTTGGCTGGACTTCTCTCTCCTTTGGGCTGACCAGATATGGAATGCCTGGGTTCCAAATTTAGCTTATTATTTTAAAAGACCACAGAATTTGAGTCTCCTTAACAAATCCTAACATTTCCTACATTATAATGAAAAATATTCAAAAAATTGGTTTTGGGGTAAGAACATTAATTTACTGGTTAGGGCTAGCATTTAACCAATCAATTAATAGGTCATTGATCCTCTTAATGATAGAAAACAAAGAAGTTCTTTCACAGTAGTCTATAACTGTGGTAGCGATCCTATGGCATATATGCCAAAAAGGGCATGCAGAACTCTTTCTGTGGGCATGTGTGCCATCACCTGCCAGAGTTCCTTGCTAGAAAGTCAGAGAGACTTGGCCAAGTTGCTCCCTTATCCCTCTCCACCATGCCTAAGGGTTTTTATTTCCAGTTCATCTGCCCCATTGCCCAGTAACCCATTGGGAGTGCTTCCTCCCTTCCCTGTCTGTGGTAGGAGATAGAGGCAGGGCATAGCAAATGATCTCAAGGAGGCATGGCATGTAGTCTCCCAAAGATTTGCCATCAATGGTCTATAAATGCAATTTGGGAGCTCATTATTTATTTCTTCTTTTTGATGTTGTAAACCTTAAAATTTCTCAGACTTATGAATGTTGGAAATTTCCCCATTGGGGAATCTTCTACTTAAAAAAATTCCCTAGCAAATAGTGAGAATTCTACTTGACTGTGAAAACTCCTTGCCTTGGGAATATCCCTACTCCACCCTACTTAAGACTGCTTTAGGACAGAAAACTCCTTGCCGAACAATGAAAGTGCTTTGACCCATGCTTATGGAAAGGACAGGAAGTTCTTTGAGTCATGCCTGTTTTTAAAATTGATACAATGGGATGCTAGGTACCCATATAGGTGGGGCAACTTGTAAACTACTTAAACCTAAAAGGGTGATAACTTATTCAGAGGTTTTTTCTTAATGAAATTTGTCGACACAGCAGCATTTTTTTCTAACTTACTAAAGAGATTAAAACTACTCAGCTGTGAATTCAAAATGGGCGGTCCTTTAGAAACATCTACAGTGATTGGTAGATGTAAGGACTTAGGGGAGGTGACAGAGGAAATTTTGCCCTTAAAAATAAGAGCTTGGATCTCATTCAGGGTTCTCAATTTCTGACTCTCATTCTGGAGGATCTCATTCTGAGAGACTCATTTCCTTGAGGACTGATGCTTGAGAGCTCTTTTCTTGGAGATAGATCTCTTTGAGGAGAAGTGCTCTTGGAGGAAATCTCATTCTGAAGGAGAGCTCCTTGAGGAGCTCCTCTGAGGGGCTCTGTCTCTCTGGGGTAGGAGCTCTGGAGGCTCTTGAGAGAGGCCCTTTGAAACAATCTCTGGCTGGAAGACTCTTTGAGGAAGGACGCTGGCCTGGTGTCACTAGTATCCTTGTTTAGTCAGACCTTGTGGTGAGTGTTAAAAAACTGACTGATTTCTCTTTTAAGACTCAGGTCTAGGCCATATTGGCTTGAGGCCCTTCATACTTATTCCTTTCTTACTCTCTCAATCTTTCTTTGATTACTCATTGTATTGTTAATTAAAATCTCTGTAAAACCCAATTGACTTGGGTATTTGAATAATTGGGAATATTTCCCTGGTGACCACCTTATATTTGATTTTAAACCCAAGACACTGTAGTGAAACATATTTCTGCAGTCAAATTTACTCACCCTCTCTTATATCTATCACAATTTATATCTTCCACTATTTTAATCACTACAGTTTAAGACCTTAACCATTTTAAATCTCACAATGTCCTAAGATATCTCTGATTGATGAATAGTTAATGAGGAGGTGGACTTGGAGACTTCAACTCCTCCCTCATTACGTCCTCACAAGGGAGGTGGTTCTCTGCCTAAATAAGGAAAATATCAGAGAAATGTGGCTAACTCTTCTTACTTTCAAATGGGTCAAAATTTACCATGACTGACCATCTCTGTCTTTAGTACTTTCAAAGTCTTAACAAAAGACCGAAGATCCCTTAATAGTTTCAGATCTGGGAATAACCTTGGCTAAGAAGTAGGCTGTTTCAATCTGATCTTGGAAGAGTAAAGGGAAAATTATTTCACATAGAAATATTACTAATAAATAGTCCAGTTCAATATTAATTCTCCTCACCTGGGTAGTGTCACTTTATTTCATCTCATCAATTGTACTTCCTCCAACTCAACTAAATTTATTCACATTTAGTTTAATACTTCATTGACTGTTTGATCAATAGAGCCATATGGGTCTTGTTTATAGTTAGTTTATACTTTTGATTTTATCTAGAAGTCTATGTCTTCTATAATTATTGAGGCAGAGGTATGGAACACCACTTTTAGAGTAAAGTAGCACTTTTACCTATAAAAGAATTATATCTTTATTTAGGGTCAGTTAGGTAATAAAAGGGTTACTTAACAACATGTGCTTACAACATAGAGGTATAGTGGGAATGAATATATACTTGTTTTTTTGACCCAAAGATCCTATTCATTATTAGACAAGTATCAGAAGGCAGACAAAAATAGGAAAAAGATCTCATCTATACCAAAATCTTCAAAACAGCAGGGTTGTTTATGATATTAAATAACTGTAAACAAAATAGTTATCAGTGAAGTGAGGATTGCTAAATAAATCATAGTATTTGAGTATAATGGAACTATTTCATTCTAAAGAAATTGTTTCACTGTAGGAAACAATATGAAAAATACAGATGAAAGATGCAAGCAAATAAGCAAATATGTTTTAGTACAGTAATGTCAAACTCAAATAGAAATACAGGGTACCAAACTATACCATAAAGATTCTGGTGAGCATATATTGCCATAGAAAACTACATATTAACATTATCTGTGTTCTGCTGTATTTTTATTTATTTTGATAAATAGTTCCTAATTACACTAAATTTAAAAAAAAACAACCCTTTCTTTCTATCCTAGTATCAATTCGAGATAAAAGAACAGAAGGGCTAGGCAATTGGGAAGTGGCTTACTCAGGTCACACATAAGAAGTATCTGAGGCCAGATTTAAATCCAGGTCCTTGCTACTGTGAAGATTGGATTAGTTATCTCCTGATTGTAACAATGAAGATACTTAGTCTGACAAAATCAGGAATGTCTATACCCATACTTATGGATTAAGTATTCAGGAGGATGGCCTTTAATAGACATGTGCAGAAAACAGCTGACAGCCCCCTGGGCTGTCCTAAGTCAAGCTAAGCTACCATTGGTACAGATGAGATGCAGGAAAGTGATGTAAAGCCATCCATATATTTCACATCACTTTCTCTCTTTGCTCTTTTTCCCTGGAGAGGTGGCTCTGGCTGGTCACTTCCTGTGATCAGGCCTGGGTGCCAGTTCGATCCTGGAACTCGAGACTGGAGGAGCTCCCTCAGAGAGCTTCCTTGAGATGGTCATGTGGTGAGTGATAAGAGTGACTCCCTTTTCCCTTGGCTCTCAGGGTAGGCCCCCTTGGCCAAGGCCTGAGCCAGAGCAGTTTAAATTAACTCTTTCCCTCTCTCTCTCTCTCTCTTACTTTATTTCTTTCCTCTATATTAATTAAAATCACCATAAATTTCCAGCTGATTTGGGTATTTTATATGGGATTTCCTTGGCAACCAAATTAATTTAGATTTTAAGTCACAACCATAAAATTATCTTTACACTACTCCAGGCCTGGTACTCTATCCACTGTGCTACCTAGCTACCAATCTAATTACATTTTTATCTGGTTCTATGACACTTAGTTTACTAGCCAAATGCTCCTGTGTGCCATAAGTTTGATACCTCTAGTGTAGTGGATAAAGTTCTGGACATTGAATCAGTAGGAAATGGGTTCAAATCCCACCTTTTTCTGTGTGATCCTGTTAAGGGTAAAATTAGGGTTGCTGACTGAATATATTATATTAATAGTCACTAGGGATTTAAATTCAATCCCAATAAAATACTCAAGTCAGTTTGGGATTTTTATGGTGGTTCCATTACAATAGAAGGAAGAAATTAAGAAGAAGAAGAGGGTAAGGGTGGAGATTTTCTCCAGACTGGAGTAAGTCAAAGGGAGTTCAGAGACCTCAGCTAAGGGGCCTTCTCAGAAGATTAAATCTAACTCGGCTTCCATCCATGAGGCCTCCTCCAAGATGAGGGACCTCCTAGGAGGATAGTGCTTTTCAAGAGTTCAAGGAGAGGAGGACTCAGTCTTACCATTCACCAAAGTCACTTAGGGAAGACTAGAGCCAAACACCGCACACCAAAATGCCGTCCAGACCTCCCAACGCCACTGAGAGAGAGTGATCACAGGAAGTGATATGAAATATATAGGCAGCTCTTTACATCACTTCCTGTGTCTCACATGTACCAATGGTGGCTTAAGCTTGGCTTAGGATAGCTCGGGGGAGGGGGAGGGGTCAGTCAGTTGTTTCTGATTTGTCACTTGCTAGTACATGCCAGTCATAGGCCATTCTCCCCTACAATTAATCCTTAAGTGGGGATGTATACATTCCTGGTTATTAAAATACTAAAGACTAAGCAGGGTGGAGTAAATCTAAAATTCACAATCATTGGCAAATCACGTAACCTTCATGTATCTCAGTTTAATTGTCTGTAGCATGAGGGGTCTGGCCTACATGCTTTCTGAGACCTATTCCATCTCTAAATCTATTATGTTATAATTTATGTTAACTGATATATTATAAAGTAAGCAGAACCAGGAAAACACCGTATATGATGATTTGTTGTTCAGTCATGTCTAGTCCAATTCTTTGTGGCTCTACTGTGGATTAGAACACACTAATACTGTCCAGGGGTTTTCTTGGCAAAGTGTGTTTTTGCCAAGTGGTTTGCCATGTCCTTCTCCTGAGGATTAAGGCAAACAGGTTAAGTGACCTGCCCAGGAACAATCAGTTAATGAGTACCTGAGACTGGTTTTGAACTTGGGTCTTCCTGACCTATGCCCAGTGCTCTGTCCATGAAGCCATCCAGCTGCCTTATGTATGTTACAACAATGTAAATGGAAAGAACAAAACGAAATTAAAATGAACATTGTTTAATTATAGTGCTTAAGGTTGGTCCCTCCAGAAAGAGAAATAAAAGCATCTCTTTCCCTTCTTTGTGGAGATAGGAGACTATGGGTATGGAACATTACATATACCATTACCTTCAGTTGCTGAATGTGTTTTGTTTTGTTTTAAACCTCTCTTTTTTTATTCTTTATCACAAGGAATGGATCTGTGTAGCTTAGGCAAAAGAGATATATTTAGGACTAAATGGAAAATAAAAAAGCTAAAGACATCCAGAAATATCTACATATATACAAAAGGTTTTAAAAATAGACTTAACTGGAGAATCCAAAGACCTGGGTTCTATTCCTGACCATCAAGCTATGTGAGCTTGGGCAAGATATAATTTCTCAGTTTCTTCCTCTGGGAAATAAGATGGTGGACTAGTTGGGCTTCAAGGGCTTTATCAGTTCTAAAGTCACACTCCTGAGATGGAAAAAAGATTTCAGCAAATCAGATTGGATACATTCTTCTCTTTTACTAGGTGCAATCACTGCTGCCTATGGCCCAAGGTCTTCATAGGCAAAGACCAAATTTCAGGTTTTTCCTGGCAGAGGCAATCTGGTGTCAGCCTCCAGCCATGGCATGAAGTCCTCACCTTTTGGACCACGGAAGAAAATCAGGGCGGCTTATGGGATGTGTATGAGCTCAACACACCAGATTCCTTTCCAAAAGAATTTGATGATCAGCACCAAGTCTTTCCAGAATGTTTGGGGGTGGGGGCGGGATTACCAACAGTTAAAACACTCAGTGAAGCACCCCCCCCTCCACATTTACAGCAGTGGTTACATAATCTCTCTCCTTCTTGGACCTCATATTGTTATGGAAATATTGGCAAAACACAGGGGAGAGGGGGTATGAGGGGGAAAATCTTCATTTTTTTTGGCCCAGGGCTTTCCTTAGAAGCTTTAGCTTCCATCCCAGCACTCACAAAGAGTCTGGGCCAAGAGGAAGTGATATTAATCTACAGAGAGAATTAGGAAGTTGCAGCTTAACCATATTTCCTTTTGATTTTATTACTACTTTTTTCTCCCCTCTTGGTCTATTTAGAGCTAACTGCTTAAGCATCAAAAAGGGCACAGAAAGGAAAAAAAAAAAAGAGAGTTTTCGAAGATTACATGAGATGGACTTTCACATTTGCTAAAGGGAGAATAAACTTCAGTGATCCTCTACCTTCTTCTTTTCCCAGTACCCCCCAGCCCCACTCCATCACAACTGTTTGTTTGGGTTCTCTTTTGGAGAAGAGGGAAAGAGAGGCTCAGAAATAATACCCTGGCAGGTCACTTACCAAGATATCCTTGTGTGGCATTTAAAAAAACAAATTTATGAAAATTTAAGAGGAGAAGCAGGTTATTTGTTTTTGTTTGTTTTCAAGAACTTGTCAAATGGCTAAAAGCTAATCTTATTTAAATACCCAATTACTTCAAAGCAAACGCAAGAGCAGAAATATAGTTACTTGGAACCAAAAATGTGATTACCATCTCTATTTTTAGTTCTTTTAATTCGGATTCTATCAGAGAAGGGCTTGGCTGCTGGTTAATAGAAATTAGTCCAGTGGAACTTTATCTGGATTTTTCTGCCCCAAAGCTAATGAGCAAATCAAACTGGGACTCTTAGACTGGCTCCTTATTAGGCCAACAGGATGTTTTGTAGTCATCCTTTCCCATCTCCATTGGCAGTGTGCTATGGGAATTGTTAGCTTTGCTCATTAGTGTGGAGGGAGAGTACTTGAGAACTTGAAGGATGAGATGTGACTCTAGGCCAGTTGTTTGCTGAGCCTCTGTGGCAGCAGATATTTGAACAGTCTTCAGGGAGCAGTTTTATAAAGTATAATATGACTAGAGCAAGCCAAAGCACACTTATGCCACAGAAGTGTTGATTTGATAAATTACAGAGCTGTCTAAAGGGGAACAAGAGGGTGTCCAGGATACCAGTGGCTACAATTTATTAAAAAGCATCCTTGCTGAATACTCACAATGGTTTTCCCAATTCCTACATTATCTGCAGAGCCATCTCTGGGGATTGACAAATTGGGGCATTCTGGGAGAGGTCTGGTGCCTCCACTTGATAATAAATCCTGGAAGAGGTGCCTTGGATTTACTGGATAGAGACCCAGGAACATTCTCCAGGAGTCCAGAGTTCAAGTCCTATTCAGGACACTTATAGGCTGCGTAACCCTGGGCAAGTCAATTATCTTCTTTGACACTGGTTAACTCCAAGACAATAAATTACTGAATAGTCGCTGAAATGCATCGATAGAAGGAGCTTCCTCATTCAGAGATCCTAAAACCAACAAAACTTGAAACTTTCTAGAGTGATTAGCTGAACCCTAATCTGCCCAAGGTAAAATGACTGAAAGTAGTTTAGCTGAGAGGAGGACTAATTATTTAGCAGCAGTGGCCTCATACCCCTGGGGCTTTATTTTACCCTTTAACCTCTTCTCCTTTTCCCTTTCAAAGCTGCCCTCAATGTGATTTGTCCTCAAGAGATGTCCTTGACTGTATACCCAGAGAAGATGGAAAAGTTAAGGCAGGAACCAAGAATGGTTTGGAAAGGCATTCTGATAAGCTCAGACTGAGTGTAAAGAGTTAGTGTGGTCTTTTATCTTTATAAAGTCACAGTTGAGAATATTTCCATTTTCTTTACCAGAAAGGCCCACATGTAAGGATGCTGCCTTGGTTTACCTCACAGAAAAGCCAGAATAGATCATTTTCTAGCATTTCCTCCACCCTCACCTTCTTCCCTCAATACATTCACACCCTAAAGAGAACTATTTTCTTAAAACACCTTACATTATGTCTTAGAATCAATACTGTATTTTGGTTCCAAGGCAGAAGAGTGATAAGGGCTAGGCAATGGGGGTGAAGTGACTTGCCCAGGGTCATACAGCTAGTAAGTGTCTGAGGCCAGATTTGGACCCAGGATCTCCCATTTCCAGGTCTGGCTCTCTATCCACTGAGCAACCCAGATGCCCCCTCAAAGAAAAACTTTAATTCTTGCCAAAGGAGATTCAGAAAGTGGGTGTTGGGCACTAAGGATAGATTCCTTAGAATGACCACTATGGCTGACCATATCTGCTCATATATTGCTCACCCAGGAGGCTAACCCTCTTTTTACCAAATGGCAAATTCATAATGAACATACTTAGCAAAAAGCAAAGAAATTAATTTATTTCAATTGACAAAAAAACAGAAATTAGAGAAAGTATACATATAAGCATGTGTTTATGTGTATGAGAGAGAGAGAGAAAGAAAGAGACAGAGACAAAAAGAGATAGAGACAGAGAAAGGGGAAGACAGGGAGAAAGGAAGAGAGGGAGGGAAGAAGAGAGTAGAGAGAGAAAGGAGAGAGAGAAAAAAAGAAAGTGAGAAAGAGAGAAGGGGTGAGAAAGGGGGAAAGAAAGGGGAAAGAGGAAGAAAGAGGAGAGAGAGAGAGAGAGAGAGAGAGAGAGAGAGAGAGAGAGAGAGAGAGAGAGAGAGAGAGAGAGAGAGAGAGAGAGAGGATACAGAATGAAGTGGCTCTTCTCTTTTCAGAGCAAGGTAAAAGCCCAAGCAAGAGAGGATTCCAAATCTCACCCAAAAAGCAAATTCCCTTAAGTCTCTAATATAGTAAGCTGGGGATAGGGACATGATAGAGATACTTCTCACATTGGCTTCTTCCTAGAATCATTTTCTGCCTTAAATAACCTGCAGTTGAGTTGGCATCATCCATCTTCTCTATCAAACCTGGAAGCCAGAAAAACCTTAAAGACACTGATTCTGTCTTCTTTCATCAACTCCACCCTGTTCCTCATGAAGGAATAGGGCCATTGATCTTCACCAATGACTGTAAAATAAAACGGCTGTTTCTTAAAAAAAAATGATAACCATCTTAATATAATGTTTCCTTTTTAATCCCTTTTATTTTATTTTGTACACTTAAAAATATTTTCTTGAAAAGGTCTCTACAGGCTTCACTAGGCCCATGGCACACAAAAAAATATTAAGAATACCTAATTTTTGTTATCCCTTTTGGTAATTTCATAGGTTCTGTGCAGATGATTCCTTTTTATATTTATATCTATATCTACCTATCTTTGTACCTATTTATCTCTATCTCTCCAACCCTATGCTCTCTTTTTTTAAACATCTCCAAAGAAATGTTCCCTAGGTATCTCAAATTCAGCATATCCAAAATCAGACCTCATCACCTCCTCCTCACCAAAAACCTTCCCTTCTCCCAAACTTCCCTATTATTTTTCAGAGCACTGCCGCCATCTTCTCAGGCACCTAAGTTCACAACTCAACTCTTCATTCACACTTCTTCCACATATCTCATCTGCTGTCTTGCAATTTGTACCTTTGCAACATCTTCTGACTACCCAGATTCACTATGGGGGGAAAAAAAAAAGGAAAAGAGCCAGATACTGGGTAAGATTGAAAGCAAAAGGAAAGGGGGACAGGAGAGGCTGAGATGGATAAACAGTGTCACAGAAACAAAAACAAATTTATCATTATCATAGAACATTGTCATGAATTTAGACTTTGAAAGATAGCAGAGGATAGGCAGTCCATGTCCTATGGGATCATGAAGAGTTGGACACAATTGAACAACAGCAACAACAAAGGTACAAGAAACAAGACAGTCCAATTGGGCTGTAAATACAAATTTTATTTTAAAATTTTGGCTCCCAGGCTATTAAAAAAAATAGATCTATTGGCTGTAGTTTGCTAATTGCTGGGCTAGAAGACAGAGCAGGTAGAAGGAAATACCATGAGATAAGGCTGGAAAGGTAGAATAAAGAGTCTTAAATGCTATTTAAGGGAGTTTGAACTTTATGAGTAGGTAATTGGGAGACACTGAAGTTTGGGGGTTATTTTTTTAGCAGAAGAGTAGATGAACAGATCTATATTATGATTAGGTCGACAGAATATGTAAAAGATGGATAAAGGGGGAAAGAGTAGAGGCAGGAAGGCCATTAGGAAACTGCTGAAACAATTGAGGCTACTTTATCTTTAAGGGTCTATAGCAGGGGTGATAGGGGTGGGAATAAAAACATTAGTATGCCCAGCTTTAAAAACAAAACAAACAATTTCCATGTTATCTACCCACATTTCGCAAACAAATAAATGAGGAAGAAAAGAGAAAGTGATTACTATTACTCATTCTAGGAAAGGATCTGCCTTATGGTTCTTTCAAATAGAGAGCTCCCCCTAATGCCCTTAAAGTGATTTGCAAAACCAGGTTTTGCATACAACTTTCTCAAAAATACATCTGCTGTATATGTGATCAGTACACCATTATCACACAGATATACAATGTTTACACTCAAAGACACACCTAATTTCAGTTTCCTTTTCATTGTCATAGACCTTCCTCTTCTGTCCCGCTCAACAAAATCATCTTCAATCCTTTGTCTGCACCCCACCCCACTCCCCCTCTTTCTGTCTTCCTAAATAGTGCCCAAGTGGCCTGGATCTGTTAATGCTTCTCTCTCGAAGGAAAAAGGAAGAAACCAAAGTAGATAGTGACCTAGACATAGGGCCCTTTCGTTCATAAGGATATGGTAAGCCTTAAGAAAAAACTTGAGGGGACAGCTCGGTGGCTAAGTGGATAGAGAGCCAGGCCTAGAGATGGGAGGTCCTGGGTTCAAATCTGTCCTCTGATACTTCCTAGCTTTGTGACCCTGGGCAAGTCACTTAACCCCCATTGCCTAGCCCTGACTGCTCTTCTGCCTTGGAACCAATACACAGTATTGATTCTAAGATGGAAGGTAAGGGGAAGAAGAAGAAGAAGAAGAAGAAGAAGAAGAAGAAGAAGAAGAAGAAGAAGAAGAAGAAGAAGAAGAAGAAGAAGAAGAAGAAGAAGAAGAAGAAGAAGAAGAAGAAGAAGAAGAAGAAGAAGAAGAAGAAGAAGAAGAAGAAGAAGAAGAAGAAGAAGAAGAAGAAGAAGAAGAAGAAGAAGAAGAAGAAGAAGAAGAAGAAGAAGAAGAAGAAGAAGAAGAAGAAGAAGAAGAAGAAGAAGAAGAAGAAGAAGAAGAAGAAGAAGAAGAAGAAGAAGAAGAAGAAGAAGAAGAAGAAGAAGAAGAAGAAGAAGAAGAAGAAGAAGAAGAAGAAGAAGAAGAAGAAGAAGAAGAAGAAGAAGAAGAAGAAGAAGAAGAAGAAGAAGAAGAAGAAGAAGAAGAAGAAGAAGAAGAAGAAGAAGAAGAAGAAGAAGAAGAAGAAACCTTGAGTATATAACATATATGTGCTGTTTAAAAGTAAAGTATTACTTGTTCCATGTTACCAAAAATAACTTGATAACTAGAAAACTATAGTCCTTATTGGACTTCATTTTGAGTTTCTTTAAAATCAAAATTCTGATCAGTTCTCTGAGTCTGATTCTAACTTCATTCTACTTTATAAGGGTCAATAAAGAATAAAGAAATATATATATATATATATATATACATATATATATAAAAAAAACTAATCAAGCCAGCATGTGAGAACTTTAGAACTAGAAAGGACTTAGAATTATTTCTATAAAAGCAAAGCAAATATTTCCGATAAGGGGAAAATTATGGAAACCATTTTGAAATGTATTACATACTTCTCTGACATTAATGAAGTACACTGTCAATAATTTAGCCTGTCTTGATGAATCTGTGTTGTCATTGTAAACTATCAGTTGTTAATAGTGATATCTTCAAGGTCTATGTAGGGTTTTCTTTCTTTCTTTTTATTTTTTCACTGAATTCTATCAGTACAACCAGAACCACTTCAAAACTATTGGACTTTTCCGGTAAATAGTTTCTTACCCTTTTCTTTTTTTGAACACTATTGTAATTTTTTTTGCCATACTCAATGGATTTGCTCCTGACCACACTCTCCAATTCCTTAAACCCACTATGCACAACCTCTACCATTAGGTTACAAACAGACCTTTGATGAAGCCAATGGCAAAATTGAAAGTTGCCAAGGAAACTAGATATTCAATTATTGTTCATAAAGTTGTCAAATATGTTCTGTGTCTAAGAGAGAAAGTGACGCTATTCTAATCTATAGAATAAAGTATGTGTCTCCGCCCCACCAACCCCATTTATGTAAAGATTTAGGAAACGATCAAGGGTTATATAAATGTTAGCTGTTCCTGCTGCTGCTCCTCCTTTCAGTTTTTTTTTTTTTACTTCTGAATTTAACAGACCCCAAATAAAACTGAAATTTCTATATACATACAGTGGAAAAATAGGATTATACATAAAAATGCAGATCTCTATAGGTACACCTTGCTTTTCTTTATATATACTGAGTCCCATCTGAAGTTTTCAAAATTGTCCTTTTGTGCTTCTTTCTGACCTTCCTTTTGTTCTCTTCTCAATATTAAAAAAAATGCATAAATGACTCTTCCTTCTTCCTGCCTCCCTTCTGCCCTCCCTTTTTCCTTCCTCCTTCCCTCCCTCCCTTCTTTCCTTCCTTTCTTCCTCCCTTCCTTGTTTCATTTTTTCTTCTCTATCTATGTCCCTCTTCTTCTTACCCACTTCTCAATGGAAAAAAGAAAAAGAAAATCTCTTGAGACAAATATGCATAGTCAAGCAAAACACGTTCCCATATTGTCTATATAAAGAAAAATGCTTGTCTTGTTCTGTATCCTGAGTCCATCACTTCTCTGTCAAAAGGTGAATAGTATGCTTCATTATTAGTCTTTTGGATCCTTGGTCATTGCATTGCTAATATCTCAAGTCTCCCAAAATTGTCTTTCTTTATAATATTGTTATCGTACAATTTATTCTCCTAGTTCTGCTCACTTCATTCTATATTAATTCATACAGGTCTTCTCAGATTTTATTGACACTATCCATTTTATCATTTGTTATGGCATAATATTCTGTTACATTCATATGCCATAATTTGTTTAGCTATTTTCCAATAGGCAGGCACCCCGTTAGATTCCAGTTATTTTCTACAACAAAAAGAGTTGCTGTAATTAACACACACACACACACCCTCTGGGTGGATAGGTATATTGTTCTTCTTTCATTGATCTCCTTGGAGCATAGACTTAGTAGGGGTATCACTGGGTCAAAAGTTATATACAGTTTAATAACTTTTCAAACATAGTTTCAAATTCTTTTCCATAATAGCTAGACCAATTCACAGCTCTATCTAGTAGTACATTAATACACCTATTCCCCATCTCCTGAAGCTCCTCCAACAATTGTAATTTTTCTTTTTTGTCATCTTTGCCAATATAATTATGAAGTGGCACATCAGAGTGGCTTTATTTACATTTTTCTAATTATTAATGACATAGCATTGAAAGCTTGGATTTTTTTTTCCTTTGAAAATGACCTTTGGGCCTTTATCTATATGAGTGTAACCTTTGTATAACTTAAATCAGTTCCTTATGTGGGGTGGATATCAGACCTTCATCAGCAAAATGTACTGAAAAAGTTTCTTTTTCCCCATTTACCCATTTGTTCTCTAATTTTAGCTTCATTAGTTTTGTTTGTGCAAAATCTTTTGATTTTTTAATCAAAGCCATCCACTTTATCTTCTATGAATCTCTCTGTTCCTTGGTTGGTCATAAGCTGGTCCCTATGCATGGATCTGAAAGGTAATTTCTTTCTTGCTCCTCTAATTTGTTTATGATGTTATCCTTGATGCCTAAGCCAGGTATTCATTAAGAATCCAGTTTACTTCTGGACTTTATTATTATTCCAACAGTTTGTCCCAATTTCAATTACTAGACATATTTTGCATAAGGAAAATATAATTTTTCTATCAATAGGGCATATAATTTGGGTTCTTTATCTAGTAGTGGTGATAGATTTGCATTGATTTGTCTTCAAAATACATATCTACAGTATAGAACTGGTGGTTGGAGTAAAGGCAAGAAAAAGAAAGCTAAAGCTAAGAAGCCCCTTTTTAGCTTCAATATAGGACGTTTCTTGCCCATTTCCACACTATGCTGCCTGCACACTGGCAATCCTATTCATCCCCTCCTACAGGAATCCACACTCTTTAACTTTATCTTGCCAGGAAATAAGCCACTATGCTACTTCCTAGCCATTTGTAAACCTTGACATCATTTGTATAGCCCACTATTGGAGTTTTCCATTATTTATTGTCTTCCCCAATTTGAATGTAAGTTCCTGAAGGGCAGAAACTATCTCACTTGTCCTGTTTGTTTCCTAAGTACTCAGGGTAATGCCTGGCACATAAATAAATGATTTCCCATGTAGTCTTTCATAGTCACATTAATGCCATGAATCAGTCATTCTTCTCCTGGCTTCTCTTTCTGGCTCTTTGAACTTTGCACCATGTCTCAGGTGTCTTCCTCCCTTCTTCCCATGAGAATTTCTCACCCTAGAACATCTCTCCAACCTTGAAATCCTTTTTTCCCATTGGTGATTTCTTCCCATAACCTCTATTTTGAGGAAAAGTCAAAGCCTGGCACCCTTCATTCTTGTCCTGGCTTTGCTTCTGATTCTCTGGACTTTACTCTATCATCAAGCCCCCACCCAAATGGGTACCTTCTCCAATTTTAGCTCCATTTTATGTTTTGACTTTCTCTATTAGAAATGTAAGCTCTTTGAGGGCAGGCACTGTCTTTTTGCTTATATTTGTATCCCTTGTGCCCATGCTATTTGTTTATATTTATCAGCGTAGCATCTGATACATAGTTAGCATTTAAATAAAAGCTAGTTGGCTTGATCTAACCATGAACTAAGCAGTCAAACAATAATGGAGTTGAACCTAAAATAAAAGAGAAAAAAAGTGATTGTAGATTTTGCTTTCTTAACCTGAGACAGCTTTCACAGAAGTCCTATTCAGATGTCTTTCATGGCATTGAAGGGATATTGGGTTCCTAAAAAAGCTATGCTATAGGAACATAAATTCTGATATATTCTGCCAAGTGAGAAAGGTTTTAAGTGTGTGGTCCCATGGGATCTGAGTTCAGTCTAGCTAATAGAGAGGTACTTCCTAAGTAGATTATGCAGTAGATCAATTATATCAAAAAACAGTCCACCTGAAGCAGCATAGTTGGCTGACTGTTGCCTAAGCCAGATTAAAATGTAACTGGAAAGCTAGCCCTAGAGACAGGAGGTCCTAGGTTCAAATCTGGCCTCAGACACTTCCCAGCTGTGTGACCCTGGGCAAGTCACTTGACCCCCATTGCCTACCCTTACCACTCTTCTGCCTTGGAGCCAATACACAGTATTGACTCCAAGACAGAAGGTAAGGGTTTTAAAAAAAAAATGTAACTGGAAAAGGGACAACTAGGTAGCTCAGTGGATAGAGAGCCTGAACTAGAGACAGGAGGTCCTGGATTTAAGTTTGGCCTCAGATACTTCCTAGCTATGTGACCCTGGGCAAGTCACTTAACCTCCATTGCCTAGCTCTTACTGCTTTTCTGCTTTAGAATCAAAATTTACCATTAGTTCTAAGATAGAATAAAGAAAGGAAATGAAAAATTTAACAAAATAAAAATACAATAGAATATAGACAATGCTACTATGTCATTTTCTAAGTCAATATGTGTCCTATAGAAATCTTTATGTACAGTTTAGTGGATTCCTGTTCTATTTGAATTTGATACTTACTCCTGAATTAGATGACGAATTCTTGAATTAAATACAAATATAAGATGACCCTCAGGCAAATGTAGTCTCTCTCTGCTTCTTTGATGACTATAGTGGAATGTAGGAAAAGAATTAGAAGGAAGTACTAAGAATTATAACATGTCTATAAAATTTATAAAATTAATTTCTTAATAATTTGAGATCCTTGTCTAATTGCCAAGTTGACAATCAGGCAACAAGGTGGTAAAATGGATAAAGTATGGATACTGAAGTCACATTTTTTGCTATAAATGAAATTAGAAAAAAGAAAGTTGCAATAAATGTAAAGATGACTTATAGATTCTCCTTGGCAAAACAATAGTTACTAGAATTGTTTTCTTTGTGCTCCCAAAGGCAAAATGAATCACCATTATCATCATATACACAAATGTGTATACTATATACACACACACACACATATATATATATATATACACATATACATACATATATACGTACATACATACTTTGTTCAGAATTAGAAACAAAAGAGGAAAAAGGCTTGTAGGTTATTCAGAAGCTTTATATCTAATTCAAGAAAAGAGGTGGATGATGCTGTACATGACAAGCATCAAACCACATCACAAAAAAATAAACTATATCATTGCTAAGAGATGTGAAAGTCATTTCTGAATCCACTACCAGTGTGCAGTCAGATAACTAAGTTATTAGAACATAAGGAAAATCAATACCAAATTGGAACAAATGACAATGGAAAAATATAGCATGGTGTTATAAAAGCTCCAATCTGACCGTAAAACAGCAATAGCAATTGATACCAAAAAATGGAAAGTGGATAAATGAAAACATAGTGGCACTAGCAGCATTCCTTACAGAAATTTCCCTAATACAAAGTAACAGCAAGAAGTTCTAAAGAGTCCTCAGGAAACTTTTGATCACTTTAATAAGTAAAAAAATAATATAGCCAATGACAATGACAATTCATAATATAAAATGATTTATAAAATCTTATGAAGGAAAATGGAAAATTATGAATACAATAACTTTATAAAGCAAAGGAATACAATGAATATAAAAATGAGTCTGCAGAAAACTTAACACAAGACCCAATTAAATCAGACCATTCTAAAAGCATATCGGATGACTAAATGTGCAATATCCAATTGGACAACAAAGTCAAAGAAATTGGAATTAGATGTGGCAATTTCTAGAATAAATAATTTTCATTATCAATGACCCTGGAAGCACTGCATCAAACTTTTTGGTCCCTGATATATTATAAGAGGAAGTATCTATGGGAAAAACTACTAAAGTAGATAATTTTTTTAATAGAAAAAAATTGGGGGCAACTGGGTAGCTTAGTGGATTGAGAGTCAGGTTCAGAAATGGGAGGTCCTGGGTTCAAATATGACCTCAGACACTTACTAGCTGTGTGACCCTGGGCAATTCACTTAACTCCCATTGCCTAGACCTTACCACTCTTCTGCCTTGGAACCAATACACAATATTGATTCTAAGACTGAAGGAAAGGATTTTTTAAAAACAGAAAAAAGTGCAGTGATGTGAGGCAATTTTGAAAATATTTTGGAGTCAGTATCAAATGTTTGAAAGAGGAAATGTATTGCATGATTACATACCATATTATTGCCCCCCCCCCCCGGCAAAGAGTGATTGAAAAAGATATCAGTAACTAATGTTCCATTTTTCTCCTCTCATCTCTATAAAATCATTATGAAAATAATCTATTTGCTTATTAAAGGAATCTTTAAAATATGAGAAAGAAGCAAGTAGGTTTTCAAAAGAAAAACCTGCCACAGACAACTTCACAATCACACAATTGGCAGAAATGCATAGAGAATACAAAGTCTTACTGTGTTTGCTGTTGATTACAAAAAAGTATTTGACTCCATGGAGCAAAATTTAGCCTTAAAGACTTTCTAACAAGCTGTCTTTCCTGTATTCATTAAGCACAGAATATGACAGTGATAACTTTGTTCAACAATTCATTTACAATAATATCAAGTACAAAACAGGGATATTGATGCTCACCAAAGATGTTTATCGCTCCCATAGAGGGCGTCCAGGACAGATTGAAAATATAAGAGGAAGGGAGCAGGAAGTTGGTTCAGTGTTATGGATAGAGTCAGACCTAGAGACAGGAAGTCCTAGGTTCAAATTTGGACTCAAATATTTCCTAGCTGTGTGAGCAAGTCACTTAACCCCTATTGCCTTGCCCTTATCACTCTTGCTTTCGAATGGAAACATAGTATTGATTCTACGATAAAAGGTAAGGGTTTAAGAAAGGGGGATGATGGAATGCAAGAGGGATCCCCTCTAGATGATGAAGGGTGTTCTCTAATGTTTCATTTTACAAATGTTCTTGTTTTTAATATTGGACAACTCTGTGGTCCATAGTATGTATTTGTTTTTGATAAGCTGAATTATATACATATAGTGGAAGTTCAAAACTTTTGAGGTTAGGCAAGTCACAACTTGTAATTCTTGTGGTCAGGGTAAACAGCATGAAATGTACTCTCAATCAACTTTTAAAGAAATATTTAGTTAGGGGAAGAGACTTTGCCTCACTGCCTCATAGGAGAACGAGCTTGGATATACCACTATTAAGGAGGTCATTAGTAGAAGAGTAGAAAAGGAGCAGGAAAGGGAGGATCTCATCTGGGACTGGGCTGTATGGATTCAGTGGGACCAGGCACTTTCTCACTAAGCACCAAGAGCTGGGTTTCTTATTTTAATCAATTATCTTGTGAAGTTTTAAGCTCCTTTGTTTCTCTCTGCTGAAGGGAATCTAAGTGTTTTCAGACTCCTCTAAATATCAGTGCCCTTTACAAAAGCCCCATTCACTCATCCCTAATGGACACATGAAAGAAAGACAATTATTACATGGAGCTCACAGATTCCTTTTTCAGACTGGTCAAGTTACTATTCAGATCTACTTCATGTATCTTCCCAGGGTAATCTCATGCCAAATACCTCATTCTGGAATGTCATTCCAAGGTCCCTCCATCAAGGATCATCTAGTCTTTCACTTTCAATTTTATTTGTTCCTTTAGGAAAGTGCTAGTTTTTCCAAATAATGAAAGAAGTCTTTGGGCAAGGCAAGTCTCTCACATTGTTTCAGTTTTTTTTTTTAATTGGTAATTTTTGTCATTTGTATTCTGCCTCAGTCAAAAGCTAGTTTCTAAAAGATTTATATCTCCAAACATTTAGTCAATCAACTAGATGTTAACCTTATGATGCCAAACAATTGAGGGTTGGAAACATCTAGCTCTTTGACACTGAACTCAAAACATTTGGATGATAAATTTCCCTTTGGATTGTGCAAACACTTCTATGGTATCTACAACATGGGTCCATCTCAGGATTTCAGTGCTTCTTCAAGACATATCCTTGTTCATAAATTTTTTATTTAAAGTAATAAAGTTTGTTAGTTTTTAAATAAATGACAGCTTTGTCACTGTTATTTCACACAGGGAAAATCTGGAATTAGAGTTAGTGTTTCTGGAGTATCTGGAATTAGCAACAGATTTGGAATCAGAGGGCCTGTGTTCAAATTCTGACTATCTCTTATTGCCTAGGTGGCATTGGGCACTTCATATAAACTCTCTGGGTCTCAATTTGCTGTGAAGATTGAGCTAGACTCCCTTGGTAGCCTTTTGAGCTCTAAGTATATAATTCTGTTATCTATGACTTCTATTTCTTCCCCTCTCATTGCTTTGTTAATGCTGATCACCACTACCTAGAACATCCTTACCAATAGATATATACCCTCCCCTCATGCCAGGACTGGAAAATAAGATCTAAAAGAAGCAATTTGTACTTCTTCCTTCTGTTTTTGGTTGTTTTCAAGGATAATTGTGCCTTATGGAGGAATTTTAAGGACTGCCTATTGACTGATATTAAATACATTTGGACTAATGCCATAAGAGCAGGGAGAAGAAGAAGGAAAGAGTGACTAGCAATAAGAAATGGTATGCATGAAAGTTAAGGACCTCTAAATATTTTCATAGAGCAGAAGATCTTCTTATGCCTATTTGTAAAGCAAACCTTAGTAGTGTAATGTTTGATGGACAGCAAAAGTTTTCCTCCCAGAATTCTCTCTGAGGAACTTTGGCCAAAGTCTCCAAGCAGAAAATGTGATGAGTGATTAGACAATTCAAGATTCCATATGTGCTGTACATTCATGGGTTAGGGATTAGGTTTCATAATACAGAGTTAGTATTTTTAAAGCTCCCCATGATGGAAACTGCTCTCTAGATTGGGTGACTTGGCCTTAGACACTTCTGAACATATTAGTGAGAAATTCAATTGCGATCCACAGTTGATAAAAAAAAAATGAGACAATGCCAAGAAAAGAGAAACTCATTTTAGCTTCTCTATTAAAGCCAGATGTATTTTAGGCCATGTTTCTAGGCAACCACATAATGGCAATATTCTGGAATCCTTTTTTTCTTTTTTTTTAAACTCTCACAACTGTCAGAGTCAGTAAAGGTCAAAAGGTAATTATAAAGTAATAAGGATGATATATGAGAGGGTGCTAGCAGGATCATTCCAGTATCATTTAGGAAGCAACGAAGATGACATGTCAGGTTTCTTTCATTATGGCCTCAGAAGCATGTTACCAGAAATTCCCCATTTACCAAAACAAATTAACTCCCTTGGGGACTTATTGCCATGTTGGTTCTACATTTCTACTATTTGTCCAATCATACATTGAATTTTAATTGTAGCCTGACTCAGCCAAAGACTTTGATCTACTGAAACATGACTAAATTATTTCATCCTCATAATATTATCATCATCATCAATAGCAACAACAATAGCATCATCACAGTCATGAATTGATTAAACACCTAGGATGGGTTAGGATAAGGGCTGAGTAACAAACAAGAGAAGGAACATGGCCATAAAATTAGCAAAGAATTTGGGAGGTTGAAAGAATCTTAATTGACATCTAATCCAATCTCTCCATTTAGGTAAAAAAAAGCGAGGCCTTAAGGGAGAAGTGATTCTCCCAAGGTTGCAGAATCAAATAATATTCCAAATTCAAATGTTGAACTCAACCTCTGAATGCTTTTCCCCATTGTCTGATCATGTATTCTTCCCTTTCCAAATAGAGTTTCTTCATTATTCCTATCATTTGCCAATTTTGTTCATGAGCTGTGGAAGGTATCTGGAGTAAACTACTTAATTGTGCTGACTGGGTCCACTACAAGTTTGTATTATCCATTCTAAATAAGGCCCTCATTGCTACAAGACTATCACATCATCCAAAGCGATTGTCCATTTCTTCACTCCTCCCTTCCATGTCCCTTCCTTTTCTTTTCTTCCATCTCTTCTTTCTCTCCCCTTTGCCTCTTTCCCCCTTTTTCTTTTCCCTTTTCCTCCCTTCATTTTCTCTTTTTTCTATTCTTTTCTTTTCCTTTCTCCCACTTTCACCTGCCTTCTACTAGAGTATATTGCCCCAAATTACACATTAGATTTTCTCCTGTCTCCACTTAATCTCTCTATCTCTTTTTTTAACTTTTATCTTCCATCTTAGAATCAATACGGTGTATTGGTTTCGAAGGCAGGAGAGTGATAAGGACTAGGCAATGGAGATTCAGTGATTTGCCCAGGATCACAAAGCTAGGAAGTATCTGAGGCCTTCTTCTACCTGACTCTCTATCTAGCCACCTAACTGCCCCTTTATCACTGCATTTTCATTTCTCTGGCCCTTACAGGGGAATGGCATGGTCAGGCCTAGACTTAGGAATATCAATTTGGCAGGCATATAGAAGACAGATTGGAGAGGGGAAGAGCTTCCACACCTACCACTCAACTGAAACTGTTCTCTCCAGGTTCATCAATAATCTCCTTATTACTAAATCCAATGGCCTTTTCTTAGAACCTTCTAGAATTTTCTGTGGTGTTTGGCATTGATGCTTGCTCTCTCTACATCTCATAAGTCTGTTCTATTGTGGTTCTCTTCCCACTTGTTTGACCATCCTTCCTGGTTTCCTTTTCAGAATCATTATCCATATCCTGCCTGATATGCAGAGGTGCTCTCCAGTGCTCTGTACTAGGTTTCTTCCTCCCTTTTCTCTATTCATTTGGTTATCATACAGAAATTGGATATAGAATGCCAAGTTCAGGGAACAGCTAGACTAATTCATTTAGTTAGATTATAGACTACATAAAGGAAACAAATTTGAAATAATTCTGGGAAGATTGGTACTACATTTTAAAGGGACTTGAATGTCAGGATAAGGAGTGCATATATGTATACAAACATATGCATATATATAATTTATGTTAAAATTTTAATATAATACAATGTAGGTATTTTGTGTATGTATATATGTCATATATTATATATATATGTTTATATATATATATATGTTTATATATATGTTGCATTGTGGAAAGGAAAACTGAGACTGAGGAAGCATCATTTGGAATGTTGCCAGGAGGGGGAGTAGCAGTTGGAGCAGCAGAAAGGGCTTGTGGGAGCGAGAGCTGAAAAAGAGGTCTTTGCCCTGTGAACTTGTGAGACAGGAACTAGAATTGAAGCTTGAGACCCCAACCTGTGGTGACAGAGCCTTGCCTCCATTTCCCTTGCCCTGAAGATAGAAGATTCCTTATATCTTTAGATGATTGATAAAAGAAAGCAAAAAAACAATTGCTGCTGAAGGGTGCTGATCCCTTGAACTTCACAGGGTCACCCCAAAGACCTTCCCAAGAAGGACACTTGACACTTGTTTAGAGTAGGATAGTGACAGTGATTAGAGAGGAAGGAGAAAGAGACGCTGAAGCCTGAGCCATTTGGCTAGGCTGAAGAAAGAAAAGACAACCTATAGGGTCTCCTATTCCCACAGACCTATTCCCCCTTTTTATTAATTGAACTATTAAACAACCTTGTTTGAAGAAACTCGAAGTCAGATTCAAATCTTAGCAGTTTAGGCGAAAAAGAGGGTGTTGCCTAGGCTGGCTATTTAGCCATGACTAACAACAAAGAGCCAACAGGGACAGTCTGCCTGCTTCTAGGGACTCAGGCACCAGCCAAGTCCTAAGGATAAGTGAACTCCATAATTCCCCTGAAACCTACTTCTTGAGACACAGCCCCTGTTCATCCTTGCCACAACATTAGCTCAGGGGTACCTCTCTCAAGTGGGTTTGAAGTGTGAAGGAAAGAGAGAATTACATAGATCATCTCAGCCCCAGTGGTTCTCTCTCCTCTACCTCACCAGCCCTCCTTATTCCTTCTGTCCCTTTACCTCCTCTATTCCCTGTTATAACCCATCCAGTCTTCATTTTTATTATCTCTACAGCATGCGTGCATGTGTGTGTATGTTTGTGTATATATGTATATATATAAAATCATTACCTTCTGTCTTAGTATCATTTCTATGACAGAAGAACAGCAAGGATCAGGATGTTGGGGTTAAGTGACAGCCCAAGGTCACATAGCTAGTATAAGGATAATTTCAGGGTTGTAACCTAATCTAAATTAATTTTGGTCGCCAGGGAATATCCCAAATAAAATACCCAAGTCAGTTGGCAAATTTATGGTGGTTTAATTAATATAGAGAGAAGGAATTAAGGAGAAGGGAGAGGGAAAAGGTGTAGGTTTTCTCCTGCCTGGCCTGTGCCAGGGGGAGTTCAAAGTCCTCCTCTGAAGAAGATTAGTGGATTTCTAAGAGGATAGTGTTTGGAAGGTAAAGGAGAAAGAATCAGCCTAAACTCTGAGAGGGCTCAGTAAAGATGCCTCACTTGAACTAGGCTACTCAGCTTCCTCCAGTATAGTATCAAGGAAAACTCACCGCTAAACACGGACAATAGCAGCTGCCACCCAAGATGCCAAAACGTTCAGCAAACTGCTGCCAGCCACCTCTCTGCCGCCAAAGAGGCCCAAGAGAGGAAGTGACATGAAATATATAGATGGTTTTACATCACTTTCCTGCATCTCACATGTACCAATGGTAGCTTAAGCTTGACTTAGGACAGCCCAGGGGTCTGTCAGTTGTTTCTGATTTGTCATTTACTAGCACATGTCTGTCATAGGCCATCCTCCTAAATACTTAATCCTTAAGTATGGGTGTAGACATTCCTGTTTTTGTTAGACTAAGTAGGGTAGAGTAATCTAAAGTTCACACAAGGAAGTACCTGATATGGGTTTTGTGGAAGAGGCATAGTCAGCAAAGCCAGGGTATATCCATTACTGCAACTAGAAATATTCCATAGATTATCTTTCTAATACAGTTTGAACCCAAGTCTTCCTGATTCCAGGCCTAATACTCTATTCACTGTACTACTTAGCTGTCACAAGATACTATATTTTGTCCAAGAGGAAATAAAGGAACCTACTGGAGGTATTTAAACAGAACTATCCTTTAGGAACCCTATAAAGGCTGGATTGTTACGGGAAGAACACAGAGGAGACAAAACCGGGAGAAATCACATAATTATGGATTTAGTGTTGGAAGGAATCTTAGAGCTCACTCAGCCTCTAGTGTCTTTACTTTACAGAAGACACTGAGGTGCAGAGTATTTAGTAGACCTATCTGAGGTTGGAGGTGGCAGTACATTTCTAATTTAAACCCATTTCCAGGTGAGTGGTGATGAGGGTCTCAACTAAGATAGCGGCAATGGGAATAGAAAGGAGGTGACAAATATGAGAGATGCTTTAGAGGTAGAATGAACAGGACTTGGCAATTTATTGATAGTAGGGGAAGAGGGTAAAGAGTCAAGGATGACTCCAAAGTGTTCTTTTAAATACCTCTGCCTTTCTTTTCCTATCAATTCAATTCTTCACCACATATTAAGCGTCTACTATGTTCAGAGCACTTTGGAGGAGAATATTCAAAATTCAGATTAGACATAGTCTTTGTCATCATAAATATTACAGTTTACTTGGAAGAGATGACAATCATACAAATAGCTATAATTTAAAAATATCTAGACATTGGAGAGATACAAGCTAAAATCTATGTCAGCTTTTTGAGAACAGGAAATGTCTTTTGATACCTCTGCATCCCCAGAACTTAGTAGGTGTTCAAATAAATATTTATTGATTGATTGCGTTCTGAGTTCATATATGAGTTCATAAATGGACTCTGTGGCAGAAGTAGAGGAAGTGGTATTTGAGGTGAGTGATGAAGCCTGTCATAATCTTGTCCACTTTTACCTTTCTAGTCATCTTCTGCCTTATTCTTTAACACATATTCTTCAATCCAGTGGCATTGGCCTCCTGGTTGTTCCACAAACAAAACTCTTCATCTCTCTGCTCTGAGCATTTTCCCTGATTGTCCCCCATGCCTACTGACCCTATTCTGGGGAAGAATCAAATACTAGTAAGAATGAAAGTTTTTAAAGAACTCCAGAAGTAAGAAAGGATCCCCCAGACTTCTAGGACTACTCTATGAGTCTGAAACACCTAAGGGAGCTTCCTTTACTGCACATTCCAAGTCAGATCCTTTTCTATGTTGCCCCAGACAAATAAATAGGAAAAACAAAACAAAGCACCATAGAGTTAATAAGCCAAGCAGCCAAGTGCTTTCCTTTACTGTTTACCCATTGCTTCTCACTGGGTTGGGACGTGCTAGGAAAAAAATCCAACCATAAAAGAGACTGAAGGAAAAGAGGATATAAAAGCAAAACCAGTGAAGGGAAGGGAAGGAAAAGGGCAGGGGCAACAAAGAGAAGTTGGAGTGGTCGCAGAAAATAGAATGAAGGAAGGTGATTTTTCCTGGGCAAGAACATTTTATTTTTACTTATTATTTCAATATATGATTTGAAAAAGCCTCAAACATCAAAAGTGAAAATCATTAAAGGCCCTTTGGTTAGTGGAGGGAGTCTGGGAAGAGTAGCAGTAAAAGGGAAATGGTGAAGAACAATGAATGACTTGGGCAGGAAATGACTGGAATGGGAGGGAGTCAAATCTGGTGGACCTAAGTGTTTTTCAAGAAAACAAATAGTAATAGCTAACCACTTTTGAGTATTATTATTAATTAGAACTTATAACATACTTGAGAGTTGGAAATGAGGTGTTAAGTACAAATTATGTTAACATGTATTCCTCAACACAGCCCTGCACCCCATTCTAATTTAAAATCAAATGCCCCTACCAAAAAAAAAGTTCATGGAATGTTTTACCCATATGGTATAACTCTTTGATATCTTTAAACATTTAGAAAATACTTAAAATATTTTTCTACCTCTCTTTGCAGTTACATTTAGGTGGTGATTGTTGGCTCATTGATTTCCTACTAGATTTTTTTCTTTGCTCTCTGTCCAAACAGTGCTGGATTTAGAAAACTATAGCCAACCCCCAAAATGGGATTGATGACATTTATTTTGCCTTTTTTCTCAATTATATGTAAAAACAATTAATGTTCATTTAAAAAATAATTTTGATTTATAAATTCCCTCTTTGTTCCTTCCCCTTTCATTGAGAAGGCAAACAATTTGATATAGATATATGCAAACATAGCAATGTTGTCAAAGAAAAGGAGAAAAAAAAAACAAGAAACAAATTTGAAGTTTAAACAATATGCGTTGATCTGCATTGAGAATCCATCTTTCTTTGTAGGTGGATAGCATTTTTGATCATAAGTCCTTGAGAATTGTCACATCACTATAATGCTGAAGATAGCTAAACCATTCACAATAGATCATCCTACAATATTGCTGTTAAACAGGCAACTCTCAGAGGGATAATTAAGAGAAATGCAAATTTCTATCAGATTGGCAAAGTTGATAGCAAAGGAAAATGACAAATGTTAGAGGGACTTCAGGAAAGCAGGCACATCAATGCACTGTTGGTGGATTGGTATATAATTCTATATAATATAAATTGGTACATAATTCTGGAACACAGTTTTGTAAAAGTAAATTTTGCATACCCATTGATGTTATTATATCAAATATATATCAAAGAACGAGGGAGAAGTCCCTTACATACAAAAATATTTGTAGCCACTAATTTTGTGATAGCAAAGAACTAGAAACTAAGGGGAATGGCTATACAAAATTATGGTACCTGAATATAATGGAATAATATCATATAAGAAATGAAGAGACAGTTTCAAAGAGACCCAGAAAATTATGTATGAAATAAAGCAGAGCAAAATGAGCGGCACCAAAGGAACAATTTAAATTATAACATCGACATTTTAAAAATAAATAATTTTGAAAGACTTAAGAAGCCAGATCAACATAATGATTAATCATAATTCCAAAGGACCAATAGTAAAGAAGGCTATTTACTTACTTAAAAAGAGAGTATGGACTACCAGAATGAGACACATTTTTGGATGTGGCCAATGAGACTTTGTTTCCCGTAAGCTTTTTATTTTTATTTTTTACTTTAAATTTAAATTATTTATTTACTTTATTTATTAATGGAATTTTCTTTTGTTTTTCATTTTTCCCAGTAGACCTAGGGAAAGGGAGGTAAAATGGAAGAAAGAAAATCAATGCTCAGCAATTTAAAAAAATAAAATAAAATATAATTGTAAAAAGAATACTAGGCAAAGTTACTCCTAACATAAGTAAATTAATAAGTCAAATAATTTTTATTATAAATTCTATACTCTACCTTATGTAGCCATATCATCTATTCATCCCAATTTTTGGACAAAATTTCCAGGTTTGTATGAGTTATACTCTTGAGGAGTTAGATGCATTTGGTTTTGATCTTCTGCTGCAATATTCATTTGTGACTGTCTCTTCCCTTACCTCTCACTTGGGCCTTATTAATATCCAAGCATCTTAGTTAAGTGTAGGTAGTCACCTACTGAGAGATATAAGTTGTTACAAGGATGACTGCATGAAAGATCACCTGTCCTTCCAAATAAGGGGGGTGGGGCATTCCTTTCTGTGATTTTCTTCCTCCTAGGTTTTTCCTTTGTCTATGAATCTCCTTCTTAAAAGTCTTCTTTTTGTGTGACAACTCTTGAGAACATTTTATTGCATCTTAAAAGCTGAAACTGGGTGGCTTTTAATAGTACTCAAACCCGTAAGTGTCAATTAGGGAATTGAACTTTTGCAACCCTCTGGTTTTCCACCATGTAAGTAAATGTTTGCTTACTTTAATGCTATCTCTGTAGAGTCTTTTTTCTGGAAGTTTTTAGCTTTAATATAAATATAAATGTCAGGAATAGTTTGTATCTATTCTGCTTGAATCGAAGATGATCTAGACCATAATGTAACTATGTGAGACAAAAAAAATCCCCACCCCTTCCCAAAGTAACCTATCCTACCTACTTCTCTTTTCCTGCAAAGAAATCTCACTAGAATTAATAGGAATTTTAATAAAAACTTTAATGAAACTATCAAGTGACATATCATCTAAGGAACAATTGAAGGAACTATGGGTCTTTAACCTAGAGGTTACTAGTATTTGAAAGATCCATCAAATAGTTCCAGAGGGCAGAACCAAAACAGATTGTTAGAGGGAAACATTTTGACTCAAGAACAACATTCCAGCAATTAAATCTTTCCAAAAAAGTGGATTGAGGGAAACCTAAGTGGTTAGAAAAGCCCTGGGTTCAAATATGGCCTCAGTTACTTCCTAGCTCTATGACCCTTGGCAAATCTCTTATCCCAGTTACCTAGGCTTTACCACTCTTCTGCCATGGAATTAGTATTATTATGTTTTATTGATTCTAACACTGAAGATAAAGGTTATTAAAATGAAAAACAAAAAAAAGTAGATTGAGTATGACATAGTCACTAGGTGATGATTACTTTTCAAGTACTGGCAGAGGGAATTGTTCTTGAAGGTGTGTAGGAAGCTCTTATAAACTTAAAGATTCTATGATTCTGTCACAACATAAGTAATAGACTTAACATAAACACTTTACTTTAAAATGCAAAAATAAAAATAAAAAAAGTTGTGTGCATGTGTACCTGTTAGTTCTTGACTATATATATGAGTATAACTCTCTCATCTGCATGTCTTTGCACAAGTATATACTTGTTTAAACTTTTTGTGTTATTTTGTATATACTTTGTATGTACTATCGTATATGTATTGTGTTACTCTCATAGAATATAAACTCCTTGAGAGCAATGGCTGCTTTACTTTTCATTCATCTTCAACATCGAACACAGAACCTTGAACATGGTAGGTACTTTATGAATATTTATTGAATCAAATTGTATATATGTGAGATATAGAGACAGAAAGGGGGGGGAGAGAGAGAAAGAGACAGAGAGACAGAGAGAGACAGAGACAGAGAGACAGAGAGATCAGATAATTAAAGTAATTGAATCAAGAAGTGAAATTAGTCATCATACTTAGGAGAAAAGTAGTCTGGTTCTAGAATACAGAACACATAGGAGGTAGGAGAGACTAAAGAGAGGGAGCCAAGTTAAAAGGCTATTGTAGTATTGAAATGTGACATAAATGATAGTGGAGTAGTATTAATGGCCATGGGGAAAAAAAAGGAAGGACTTAAAGCAACTTTGTAAAGGAAAAATCAATAAGACTTGCTGATTGGGTGTCTTGAAACATTACAAAAACAAGATATTTTTTGAAGATTAAAAAAAATCCAACATGAGAAACTTGCTCCCACCCTTTTAAAGTCATGTAATTCATAGTGATATTCTAGATCATGCTCTGACCATGTAGAGTCAGATATTGACTTTCATATTTTTTTTCCTACAAGTAGACTCATTTTCTTCTTACTAGTTACTAAAGTTATTTTTTACTTTTTACTCACCCTCAGCATCTAGTTTAAAGTATTTTGTAAAACTTAATGACTTGTGCTGAGTTCTGTGGGAAAAAGTTAACTAATGTAAAAAATGGCATGTGTTTTCTTTTTAGGCACACATCTTGTTTCTCCTTTAAATTGTAAGCTCTGTGATGGTACTTACCCCGTAATGTATGTGTGTGTGTGTGTGTGTGTGTGTGTGTGTGTGTGTTTACTGAAATCTCCACAGCTCTTACATAGTAGTAATTCAACAAATGATTGGTTGATGTCTTCAAAAAGAAAGTATCAGTAGGAAAAATTGCTAAATTTTCTTTTTCAATTGTCATTCTCATTTCTAATTGAGGAAATTGTCCTGCCATTTTAAAGTTCTAAAATAGAAAGCTTTAATGGGAAATCTTTAGCTTTAACTTTAGGGAATACATTGTATTTCTTTTAGTGTATCAATTCCATCTTTGTCTCATTTGTAGGTGCCTGTGAAGGAACCTACGTTCAACCTACGTTGAAGAACACGTATTTGGAAAGTTAGAAGCTATTACTGATGAGGAGAATGACATGCTTGATCTGGCCTATGGACTAACAGACACGTAAGATTTTAGACTTTTCTTATTTGTGTTAGTAAAAGTTAAAGAGTTATAAAATCACTCATTTCCAAGTCTAGCCACATGAAAAAGTCTCTTTGGCCTAACACATTATACTTATGATTGAAGTAGAATGATGCTGTATGTATGTTATTTCTGTTTGCTAAATTGGTCCACTAAATTGAATCATAAACATCTGTAAATTGCCATCAGAGCTTTCTCTATACATTCTTATGTATATTATTTAAGTGTTCACTACAGAATAGACACAGCAATGGGGCAAATTTAAATGGAGAGAACATTCTTTTTTAAGGATATTAGCATATACTAATTCTAATCATGATAATTTTTACCTGTTCAAAAATCTCTACCATATAACATAGCACTTTTTTAAACAAAACTGTTTTTATCCCATTCATAACTAGAGTTGTATTAATGAAGTTTTACATAATGAAATTTTCATTTTTAACTATATATGTGACCCTAATTATAAATCAACTTTTCTCAAAGAAGAATTAGAACAAAAGAACAAAGAACAGTTTAACGCCTTCTTGTTAGATAATATGACTAGCCCACTGGTTGACAGTAGGAAAAGACATTTTTCTTTAGAGTTTCAGAATAAAGCAAAGCATCTATGACTGTTTTACCTTCTGGATATTCAGGAGCCACAATCTCCACCAAATATCTTTACTCCCTAAGAAAATATTTAGAGGATGTTCAAACTGTGTTGTTCTATTCTCAAAGATGATATAGCTCGTGTTCTTGACAAAGCTGAACCCTTTGCTTTTAAGTCTTTGATCCCATCCTTACCTATCTTCTTTTAAAGCTTGTTCCATTGTCACTCTCTCATTAATTTCTCCCTATATATTAGCTGCTGCCCACAAAAATGTTCAGTTCTCTTCTGTACTTAAACCTTCTCTTGAGTCTATCATCCTGTTAAACTCTTGTCCTATAGTTCTTATTGCTTTCATTTACTACATTTCTAGAAAAAAAGCAAGTTACATTTGCTATTTCTACTTGGTTACCACCCATTCACATCTAAAGCTTTGCTATAGTTTCCAACCTCTGGAGCTTCCACTCTGCTGTTCTCTTAGAGTTTACCAGTGAATTCAACTGCTAAATCCAAAATATATTTCTCAGTCCTCACCTTTTTTTTTACTTTTCTACAGTTAAAAGTTAAAACACTGTGAACAATGTCCTCCTTTTGGATGCTCAACTTTGGTTTCCCTGACACTTTTCTCTCCAGGTTCTCATCTCACTTCTTCACAACCTTTTGTTGATTCTTGCCCCTTAAGCACAAAGTCCTCCAAAACAATGTCCTAGGACCCCTTTCTTCTATTTATGCTCTCTACTGTGGCAATCACATATACTCCCATATGTTATCACTTTCTATCCAGATAACTTCTAGATCAAATAAATATATCTCTCTTGAAACCCAAGCCTGAACCACTTTCAATATTCTGAACATCACTACCTATATATCCTGATAGATCCTTTAACTCAATATGGCTAAACTAAAATGACCTTCCATTCCCAATCTTGCCTCTTCTTCTTCCTCTTCTTCCTCTCCTGTTTCCTTTGATGTGACTACTGTAAACCTTAAAATTTCTTAGACCTATGAATGTTGGAAATTTCCCCATTGGGAAATTTCATACTTGAAAAAATTTCCTACTGATAGTAAGAACTCTATTGGAATATGAAACTCCTTGGCATGGGAGGATCCTTCTCCTCCCTAGTTAAGACTACTTTAGGACAGAAACCTTTTGCTAAACAATGGAAAGGGCTTTGACCTATGCTTAAGCATAGAACAGGAAATTATTTGAGTCATGATTGATTTTAGAATTGATATAATAGAGATACTTGGAATGGCAGAACCAGGTCTTGGAAACTACAATCTCCACCCTACTCAGAGTAACAGGATTTAGGAAGGGCTGCAGCAAAGATCAAGATTTAATTATTTGAGAATATGACCTTCAACAGACATGTGCAAAGGAAACAGACCTCTGGGCGGTCCTGGGTTAAGCTAGAGCCACCATTGGCACAGGGGAGACATTGACAGTGATTGGTAGATGTGAGAACTGAGGGGAGGGAACTTAGATTGAGGGCTTAAAGATAGCAGGGTCTGAGGACTAGGGGAGTTTTTTGCTCTGAAGGAGGTCTGAGAGGAGAGGTCCTGGAGAGAGAGCCTGGAGAGGTTTTGAAGGAGGCTGTGGAAGGTGAACTCAGGAGGAGTCAGAAGGAGTATTCTCTGGAAACATTTCTTGAAAGGAGGCTCTCTTGAAGGTGGAGCCTGAGTTTGGCATGAGAAGCTTTACCTAGAGAGATCTTGGGTGAGTGATAAAACCAACTGACTGATTTATCTCTTAGGACTGAGGTCTAGGCCTTATTGGCTTGAGGCCCTTCATTCTTATTCCTTTCTTACTTTCTCTCTTTTTCTATTGATTAATCAGTGTATTATAAATTAAATTTCTCCATAAAACCCAGTTGGCTTGGGCATATTCATAAATTGGGAATATATTCCCTGGCGACCATCATATATTTATATAAAACCAAGACATAGTAGAAAACATATTTCAGTGGTCATAATTGTTATATATTTCCCTTGCTCCCAAACCCATTTTATGGCTCCCACTCTCTTATTTACAACTATTTAACGCTCAAAACTATTTTAAATCTAACACTACCCAGGCACCCATGTTTGAACTCTCAGCATCCTCCTGGACTCTTTCCTTTTCTTCACCCTCCACCAGTTGCTAGATACTGCCTTCTTTCCAGCCACACTATCAGTACTCAGATTTTGTCCTTCATCATCTCTTATATGGACTATAATAATATCCTTCCAGTTGGTCTCCCTTATTTCAGGCAAATGTTTCTCTTTCCAATATATCCTCCAGATAGCTATCAAAATAATCTTCCAATAACATGTGTCTAATGATATCTATCTCGAGTTCAAAAACCTTGAGTGGTTCCCTTATGTAAATTTTAAAACTATTCCACCCTAATCAGATCATTCTTTAGAAGATCTGATTTAGCTATTTCCTGATCAGTAACAATGGAGATACTTGGAATAACAGAATCAAGTCTTGGAAACTCTACATTTCTCCTCCTTTCTTAGTTTAACAAGATTTGGAAGGTCTGCATCAAACTCAAGATTTAATTATCTAAGGAAATGTCCTTCAACAGACATGTGCAGAAAAAAGGACAGACCTCTGGACTGTCCTAAGTCAAGCTAAGTCATCATTGGTACAGATAAGATGCAGGAAAGTGATGTAATATATAAGGCAAGTCACTTCCTCTCTCCTCCTCTTTCCCTGGAGAGGCGACTCTGGCTGAGAGTGTGCTAGGCGTTTCGACATCTTGGAGTGTTGGTGGTGAGTTTTTCCCTTGAGCTGATTCAGGTTTGGGCATCTTAGCTGAGCCCCTTTGGAGGTCAGGCTGATTCTTCCCTCCTTCACACTCAAAACCTTACTTTCTAGATCTCCTAATCTTCCCATCTGATACTAGCCCCTTCCTTCTTCCTTCTTCTTAATCTCCTCTACTATATCAATTAAATCACCATAAAATTTCCAGCTGAGTTTTGAGTGTTTCATTTGGATTTTATAAATAAAATCCTTGGTGACCAAATATAATTATTACATTCAGTCTCAACCATAATTTTAACCTTAACACTTAATATAAGCATTTAAGGGCCTTTATAATCTAGTTCCTATCGACCTCTCCAGTGTTGTTACATATTATTCCTCTTCATGTTTTCTGTGTTCTAGCCCAAACTGAACTTCCCTCTGTTTTATTGAACTTAGAGTGTGTAAGAATTAGTTAATTAGATTAAAGAATCGGTTCTGATTAGAAGACAGGTTTCCAGCTTAGGGAACACATTTTAAGGTTTACCTTAAGAGAGAGAGGAATGTTCAGGGGGTTCCTTAAGAAGAATTCCCAGAAACCCCTAGGAAAGGACAATTGGAAATTGGATCACTTTCTTGAGCTTCTTCGTTGGGAATAGGTATCTAGGGAGTTGGTTCTTATTAATCTCGGAAGATTTTGGTGGTAGATAGCTTAGGGAAACATCTTTATATCTGAGAAGAATTTGAGAATAATTCAACTGAATAGTGAGTGACTGAGGCTGTTCCCTGGAACACCACAGGGGCAGTAGAGAGCAGCATCTGTGAGATCCCACAGGCAACTGTATCTGTGAAACTGAGCAGACACAGAGAGCTACATTCAACCAGGAGTTTAAGGATAATTATAAATTTATATATTAGTATAATGATAGATAAATAGATTTGGGTTGTAGATAGACAGTAAAAGTAGTATAAGGAGGCCTGTTTCAGGCAAGAAGAAATCCCTTGCGGTACAGTTGGGTTTAGGGAATACATTTAGAAATCTTAGTTTTAGGGTAATATATCTCCTATCAATTTCTATTTCTTTATCCTGTCCCTGATACTTCTCATAGTTATTAATAAATAGATTTTGTTGTAATCTTTCTCCAGACAGTTTCATCTACCACCAGAACCAGCTAGGCCCTAACAGCTTTAGTGGAATCTACACCAACTAATCAATGCGAACTGACAACTAACTGGCCATAATCAATATAAACATCAAATATAATCATAACAAGTGCTATGTCTTGTTCTACCCAACCCATTCTCAGAGATCACCTCCCTTGTCTAGTATGCACTTCCCCTCCCTTTTGCTTTTTAGAACATTTATCTTCCTTTAAGGTTCAGCTCAGGAGCAACCTCTTCTGATTTCCTCAACTGAAAATTTTCTTTGTTACTACATGTCTCTAGAACATCTTTTAAGGACCTTTTCTTTGCTCTTGTTTTATGCCTTCTTACATGTAACTCTGCAGGTATGTTCTCCAATCCTTTGTGAGCAGAATCATTAGGTTTTATCTTGGTATCCTCATTGTCTGCAACAGAGTAGATATTAATATGTTGCACTGATTTGAAGGACCTTTATGGAGAGATCTTCATAGCTCTTATAAATTTATAGTTTTTGAAAATGCAGTTTTTGGCTTAAATATGAATTTTCATTATTCATGCTCCCTCTATACCCTGTTATCCATTGCATAATTGAGATTTGACTATATGAGGCATCATCTTAGCAGAAATTTTAAAGGCAAATTAATTTCCTTGAATCAATGTAAGAAAATGGCAAAATTTTCTATGTATCTAGGAGGTGTCTGAGGAAGTTGGGGTAGAGAGTACTGGGAGATATAGTCTCCCAGGTTCAGATGCATTTTATTTATTTTATTTTGAAATTTTTAGGTCAATTTAGAACATTATTCCTTACTTACAAGAATCATATTCTTTCCCTCCCTCCCCTACCCCTATCCTTTCCTGTAGCCAACGCGCAATTCCACTGGGTTTTACATGTGTCCTTGATCAGAACCTATTTCCATGTTGTTGATGTTTGCACTAGGATGATCATTTAGAGTCTACATCCCCAATCATATCCCCCTCAACCTATGTAATAAAGCAGTTGCTTTTCTACTCCCACAGTTTTTCCTCTGAATGTGGATAGTGTTTTTTCTTATAAATCCCTCTGAGTTGTTCAGGATCGCTGCATTGCCACTAATGGAGAAGTCCATTACATTTGATTATACCACAGTGTATCAGTCTCTGTGTATAATTTTCTCCTGGTTCTGCTCCTCTCACTCTGCATCAATTCTTGGAGGTCATTCCAGTTCCCATGGAATTCCTCCAGTTTATTATTCCTTCTAGCACAATAGTATTCCATCACCAACATATACCACAAATTGTCCAACCATTACCCAATAGAAGGGCAACCCCTCATTTTCCAATTTTTTTACCACCACAAAGAGCGCAGCTATGAATATTCTTGTACAGGTCTTTTTCCTTATTATCTCTTTGGGGTATAAACCCAGCAGTGCTATGGCTGGATCAGAAGGCAGACAGTCTTTTAATGCCCTTTGGGCATAGTTCCAAATTATCCTCCAGAATGGTTGGATCAATTCACAACTCTACCAGCAGTGCATTAATGTCCCAACTTTGCCACATTCCCTCCAGCATTCACTACTTTCCTTTGCTGTCATGTTAGCCAATCTGCTACGTGTGAGGTGATACCTCAGAGTTGCTTTGATCTGCATTTCTCTGATTATAAGATATTTAGAACACTTTTTCATGTGCTTATTAATAGTTTTGATTTCTTTATCTGAAAATTTCCTATTCATGTCCCTTGCCCATTTATCAATTGAAGAATGGTTTCATTTTTTTGTACAGTTGATTTATATCTTTATAAATTTGACTAATTAGACCTTTGTCAGAGGTTTTTGTTATGAAGATTTTCCCCCAATTTGTTGCTTCCCTTCTAATTTTGGTTGCATTGGTTTTGTTTGTACACAAACTTTTTAATTTCATGTAATCAAAATTATTTATTTTACATTTTGTGATTTTTTTTTCTAACTCTTGTTTGGTCTTAAAATCTTTCCTTTCCCAAAGATATGACATGTATACTATTCTGTGTTCACCTAATGTACTTATTGTTTCCTTCTTTATATTCAAGTCATTCACCCATTCTGAGTTTATCTTGATGTAGGGTGTGAGATGTTGATCCAAACCTAATCTCTCCCATACTATCTTCCAATTTTCCCAGCATTTCTTATCAAATAGTGGATTCTTGTCCCAAAAGCTGGGATCTTTGAGGTTATCATAGACTTTCTTGCTGAGGTCACTTACCCCAAGTCTATTCCACTAATCCTCCTTTCTGTGTCTTAGCCAGTACCATATTGTTTTGATGACCAATGCTTTATGGTATAGTTTGAGATCAAATCCATTTTAAAATGCATGTTATGATATCATGAAAGGACTCAGCTAAAAGTTAAGAGTATATTGTTTTTTGGGTTGTTTTTCAACAGATCATTCTTGGGCTGCCAAATCTATTTAACACAGGCTGTCTAAGTACCAGAAGCAGTCGCTGATGCAAGGCAATCTAGTCTAGAAACCCTCTCAAAAAGAGGAAATTAGGTTAGTCTGACACAATCTGTTCTTGATGACATGTTAGGTCTTTGATCACTGTTCATTTCTTTGGATGTTCACTAATCATCCACTTAATAATATGTCTTGGAACTTTTCCAGGAACCAAAGTCTGACTTGCTGGCCTACATTAGACTTCCTAATCTTTTTAAAAAACTGGGACATTTGTCTTTCTTCATGAGTTACTCTAGCAGAACATTTTTTGTTCTTCTTGAGTACCCAAAATGAGACTTAATTTCTTCCCATTATTGCATAATATTCTTATTCAAGCATTTTATAAATACTTCTATGAGACTAATTTTATAAGATAAGTATTGTTAGGCTTGACATAAACTTTGTTTCTGTATTTTTTTTAATGACCCTAAACTACAGGAGCCAGTCTAATCTTAGTTTGTAAACCATTTATAATTTGTGAACATTGTCTCATGCTTACTGATAGCAGGCAGTGAGTAATAGTTCTGGTTAGGTCACAGACTTACTTATGTGACCTAGGTAAGACATTCAAGTTCTATGCTTAAGCTTCTTCTCATTTTATAATTGATTGGACATGGCTCCAGTATGACTAGCAAAACTCATCTTGGCTAATATAATATGTTATATATAACATTATGTAATATAAAATAATGGTTTGTATGACATCACATGTATAGTGGTATCATATTGCTTATAATCTCAATGCGTATGGGAAGGGCTAGAAGGAAAGAGAGAATTTGGAACTCAAATTTTAAAAATGAAGGTTGAAAAGAAAAATTATGTCTAAGAACATGAAGACAAAAAAGGTAGCCAAAGTCAGATTAATTTCAATGAACTGATCTTGGTCCTAATAAAATACATTTCCCTTCTCCTTGTGAGATATGGTAAAATAAATCTCTGAATTTGTTTCATGGGGGAAGAGAGGGAGAGAGAATAGTTGGGATAATAGTACAAAAAAAATTAGAAAAAAGGAAGAGTATGAATGAAACATTTTTAAAAACACAGAAGGAAGCAAAGGGAAGTTCAGAGAGAAATAGCTAAGTAGTATAGCTTTGGAACTAACATGTTGAATTTATTACAACAAAAATCAGAAATAGAAAAAATAAGTATTTTTTTTAAATAAGAAAAGAAAAAGATACTTCCTATTAAGTGTGGCAATGTTCTGTAATGTACAGAAAAGATCCACCATCAAATTGCTTCCCCAGGTTCAATATACTCTTTGGATCTTCATCCAATTAAAGCATAGCACATTTGCCCCTACCAATGCATTTGCTTCTAATAATCAGCTAGATGATATGAAGAAAATGTATTTAATTTAGTATTCTGTAGTATAAAGAACAGCAACAAAACATTTCCCCCATAAACCTTGGATGCACTTTCCCATAAGCACACATTAGTGGAAAGAATGAAAACACACATAAGGAAAATATATAGCCAAATCATACATATGGAATGGAAATATACCTCTGATGTAGGTGGGTAGCTAGGATTTCTGGTGATGTCATCATGCTGTTCCCACTTGGCTTGTTCTCTTCTGGTCTCATAATTTCCACCTAATTCTATTTGGATGTATGCTATTGCACTGGACCTTCTCAGGTGAATATGTAATCTCTGCCAAATGCTGATCACAGACTTAGCTAAATGTTTAGATGTTTTTGTCAAAAGAAGGGAGGATACTGCTATGAGCTTTTGGCTTAAAGCCCAAAAAGTCTATGGCTTTTTAAGAAGTGCTGGAGCCCTTGGCGGAGATGTGCAAAATCTTCTTTGGGTTCTCCTATCTTGTTCTCCTTAGTCTCTTGGCTAGATTATGGAACATCTCACCTCCTCATCAGTATATTCTCAATCCAAAAAACAAAAAACAAAAAATGAGTCTTCTGAGCAGATGAATGCCTTCAGGTTTAATCTTTTCTTTTTTAACTCTGGCAAATTTCTGGGTCTCTGGGCTTGAGGTACACCTTAGACCACATTCCTCTAGCAGTCAGAAGTTCTTTATATATGTGGTTGATTATGTGTAATTATATGATATATGAAATATACTCTTGCTATATATATATATATTTCAATATCATTGGCTTCCTTTGTAAACTTGTGTATTTTATTTCATGCATAAAACCTTATTCAGAGGAGTCTATAGGTTTCAGTAGGCCAAAGGATGCCCTGAACATAAAAAAGGTTCCAGTTCATGATGAGAATTCCATATACCTTCCAATTTTAATCTCATGGGGCTAGATTATAAAACAGTAATGGTTATTTGACCAATAACTACCAAACAGTTCTGGGGTTTATATTTCCCTAGTTTCCTTGAAGGAGGGAGACTTTAGGAATTGAGGAGGATCTCTAAACCTTTTCCATTCTCCAAAGTAAAGAGTAGAAAGGGGGAAAGGAAAGCATGAAGGATAAAACCATTAACTTTTTTGCCTTCATTCCTGATCCTTTCATATACAAATCGGGTTGGTAGTTTAGCTAACTGATTAGCCAGTCAAAGCCTTGAAAGGACCTTGAAGAACACTCATATTTATAACATAAATTCTCCCATTGCTGTGTTTGTTTAGTCCCTCAACAAGCATTTCTTAAATACTGAGGATATAAAGAAAAGCAAAATAAAATACAACAAAACTAGACATATTGTTTGTACAGAGTATAATAGGAAGAATTGGAGATAATGAAGTGGAAGTGCTAACAAAAAGGGAAATGAGGAAAAGCTTCTTGTTGAAGGTGAGATTTTATGTGGGACTTGAAGGAAGCCAGGGGAATCGAAGGTGGACTTGAGGAAAGTTAGCATTCCAAACAAAGGGGGACAGCAAGTGACAATGCCTGGAGTTAGAAGATGGAGGGTCCTGAGCAAGACCAGTGTCACTGGATCACAGAGCATATGGATAGAGGGCACCGAAGGAGGAGTAAAGTATAAGAAGACTGGCAGAAGAGGGGTAAGTTATGAAGAGAAGTCCTACCATAGAGCTTTTATATTTTATTGTGGAGACAACTGGGAAACCCTGGAGCTTACTGAATAGGTAGCTAACATGGTCAGACTTGTTCTTAAGAAAGATTATTTTGATCATTGAATAGAGGTTGGACGGGAGTGGAGACAGTACCAAAGCAGGAAGGCCAACCAATAGCTACTGCAACAGTGCAAGGGTGAGGCAATGAGGACCTGCTCCAGCATGGCAGCCACATGTCAGAGGTGTAATTTTGGGGGACTCACACTCCTTAGATGGAGAAATAAGGATTGAAGGCAGTGAGGAAAGGGTTGATGAAAATGGCTTCCCTCACTACTCCCTCCCGGAGTCCTTGAATTACTTGAGGGAGATAAAACGGAAATCTCCCCTTGGTGAAGGCTTGCCCCCTTGGTGGCCATGCTGGCCCTCAGGGACAGGGAGGAAATCTTCTTTATAAGAAGAGGTATGAGGGACCTCAATCTGAATATACGCTGGAAGCTCACAAGCTTCCCCCCCCCCCCATGCCTTCTTGAAAACTGGCAACAAGATGGAGTCTGCCAATGGGCTTACTTTCTAGACGCGAATAAATGATATTGAATTTGCTATCTGACTACTTATTTGATTTAATTGTTGATTGGGGTAAAGGGGAAGAGGTTAGAGGGGTTGCCCTATATCTCTTTCTAAATAAACTTACTATTGAAGTAAAAGGTTTTCTCATAGGCAGGGGAGAGCACGGCTTACCAATTTGAGTCCAGTATCTCAATAGTTCATGGAATGTAAGTCTTTGAAGAAATTAGGTTTCTTGACAGGAACCAGCAATGTTTTAAACATGAATCCATGATGTTAAGATTTCTCTCAGTGTCAGAAATCCTCAAAGGTATCTTGAATGGCCCCCAAGAAACAGCTCCTCCTTCCACTCCCCTGTGTCTACGCTCTCGAAACCCCCTCTCCTCAGGAGAATTTCCCAGAAGTCCTTGTTCAGTTCCCAATTGTTGTTCCTATATTCCAATTTCCCCTGGGTTTTTTTTTTGGGGGGGGATTGTTCTACTCCCCATCAGAGGAGAGATGTTGTGAAGGTAGAAGCAAGCTCACTTGGTCATCCATAGAATAGTGAGAGTGAAATGCACTGAGGCAGTGAGGATGACACCTGTCAAACTCTGGTGACTAGAAAGGATAGTGGTGCCCTTGGAAGAGAGCTAGAAGGCTTTGGAGGGAGAAGGAAGAGAGAGTTCAATTTTGGACATGGTGAGTTAAAGATGTTTTCAGGGCACCTATTCAAGATGTCCAATAGGCAGGTGGAGATGCAAGATTAGACATTACAAGAGAAGCTAGGGCCGGATAGGCTGTAAACATATTATTTATGTGGTTGTGTGATGAGTAAATTTCAGCCAATCTCAAAGAAGCACAGATTCAAAGCCAATAACAGGTTTATTGAGAGAGATCTTGGTCTTTCTGCAAAGCTGGGTCATTAGGCTTTCTCTCACCTACAAATGAAAATGTTCTCTCTTTTTATACCCTAATGTTGCTTAGTACATCATGATACATTTTCTGACAATGGTGGGAGATATATTTTCTAGCACTGATTGAGTGCTAGTTTCTTGAGGTGTGTCTGCTTTTTATTGAATCTTGATGGGTCAGGATGGTCCTCAAGCTGATAGGGTAGGTCACACAGTCATGAGGTCCAAAGTCATCATCCCTCCTCCGGATGTGCCTTGTATGGTAATCTAGTGAGAAGCCCCCTATTGCAAAATGCTTCCTGAAAGAATTTCTATCATGTAAGTTCAACTTGATAATACATTTATTTTACTTAATAATCTGATAAAATACAGTTAGCATAATTCTGTAAATCACTAATCAACCATTGTCCCAGATTAATCACTTCCTTTGGCTAACTACCAATTAATTCTACTACCCAGGGTCTTTTTTTAAAGGGAAAAAGAATTCTCATTCTCTTCATTTGTATTGTATTATTATGAAGTAGTTGAGGTTATCTTTTCCTTAAGTATGGCATAAACTATGTCAACTATTAGGTAAAAGGCAATATTTGAAAAGAAAATGTTTTCTGGAAAACTTAAGAACTTAGCTGCCCAACTTGTGGTCAAGCCTATGAAACACCTGGCCTTGAGACCTGACAACCCTAGACAACTGTGACTCCAGAAATATTCAGATTGGATTTAAGGTGAAGGACTATCCATGTGGACATGCATGCCATCATCCTAGAACAGAGTTCTCCAGAATTCATTACTAGAAAGCCAGAGGGCTGTTGGGCAAGGTTGCTCCCCTCCCCCTCTCCATAGGTGCCTGAGGACATCACCCACCCCTCTAAAAGGTTTGCCATCACTGGTCTATGCAGTATGTGGAGAAGAGAAAGAAGGTCAATATGATTGTACCATATAGTGCTGGAGGCATTGAAGGGTAAGTTGGATACAGTTTGCCAAGATCTTAAAATGCCAAACAGAGGGATATGCATTTCATCCTAGAGGTAATGGGGTGCCACTAAAGTTTACTGAGTAGAAGAGTGACAAAATCACACTTGTGCTTTAGGAATATCACTTTGGCAGCTGTATGGAAGGCAGAAAGGAGAAAGCCTAGATCAGTAATGGCAAACCTTTTTGAGACAGAGTGCTAAGCCCTGCCCCATCCCATGCCCCAGACTGAGTGCCATGCCTGTCCCCCTCCAGAGATGGTATACTGTGCCCCTCCCCCCACTGAGTGTCAGGTGTACTTTGCCCCCCACCTTTACCCCACACGAGAGGGAAAAAGCTGCTGGAAAGAGGGGTGGAGGGTGTAAAAAAATGTCATCAGGCATGGTAGAGAGGGGAGGGTTGCAGCTCCACCAAAGTCCCTCTGCCTTTCTAGTAATGAACTGGGCTGAGGGGGAGCCAAGTGCTCACAGAGAGTGCTCTGCGTGCTATCTTTGGCACTTGTGCCATAGGCTCGCCATCACTGGACTAGAGAGAGGTTCTTTTAGCTCTACCCAATGAAATGTAAGCTTTTGGGGGGAGGATTCAAGAATCATCTCATCATTTGCTTTTGTATCTTCTATACCTATAACAATGACTGACAAACAGAATGCAATTAATATGGAATAACCATCTGAGCAGTACTTTTGTTATATTGCTATAGTTTGTTGTTTTTTTTTTAACCCTTACTTTCTGTCCTAGTAACAAGTCTGAGACAGAAGTGTCTGAGTCCAAATTTGAACCCAGGTGCTCCTGACTCCAGGCTTGATGCTCTAATCACTGTGCTTCCTAGCTTCCCCCTATAGGTTTTTTAAACTCCAAATAAATGCTGTTAGGATTCAAATGTCATCTCATTGATTACTTTCAGCATAAAAAATTATGAGTCAACAGTGGCATATTCATATTAACGAAAGCACAAAACCTTTGGAAATATAATTCTCTAAGAGAAGAATCAATGAAAGTTTCATAGAAGAGCTGATACCCAATTTTTTATTGATATGTTTTGTTTTTACATGTCATTTTATACCCCACACACAAAGACTCTACCTTTGCAACAATTTAACCCCAATATATCCATCCAATAAAGTAACTGTTTGACATGGTATTAATTTTGACTGAGTAGTACCCTGTCTCTATATCAAGTTGAAGGAAGTGCTTTTCCCTAGCTGTACTGAACAACTTTTTAGTTGCTGTGGCATTTCTTCATCCTAATCTTTTTATTCAATTATAGTTATAGGTATTATTGTTTTTCATTCCACTTATTTCACTTTCTACCAGTTCATACAGATCCTGTTTCTCTGAATTCCTTATACTTATCACCAAATTGAACATTTCAATTATTTTCTTTCAACTGTTCTCCATTTGATAGATTCCTGCTGTGTTTTCAGTTCTTTGATACCACAAAAGAATTCTGAATACTTTAATATATACTGAACCTTTCCTTGGGATAGATATACCCAATGGTGGATTTCTAGGTCAATGGTTATAAAGTTTAGTCATCATTTCTGCAAAACAGATGGGCCAATTCAGAGTTTGGTGTATAAACCTTTCCATGTCACCCTCCAACACCGATTTCTATGACCTTGGCAAACTGGTAAGTTGAAGGGGAAAACACCAGTTGTTTAACATGGTCATTTATAGTTTGTGATTTTTTGGAAAACTATTTATATTCTTAAAGTATCTAGATACTTAGCTCTTAGAGACCTAATTTTGAGACAGAAATGAGGGTGGGGATAATTGCAGGCATAGTCAATAACACAAAGCAGGAAAGCCAGAAGACAATGTTGTGAACCAGGGCTAACACATAACTAGACAGTAATAATTTGATGTAAGGCTGGAAAGATGGGGAGGCATCAGATTGTGGTGGATCTTAAACTTATCAAACTGCCTGAGACTTAATCATTAGACAATAGAAAATCATTAAATTCAATTAAAATTTATTAAGCAACGTGTATAGGCACTATAGGAAGGTTTTGAGCAGATTTGGCATAAGACATATTAATAAAGAGTTAATCTGGAAAGTGAATGATGAGTTACTTAGAAGAGGAAAGGGAAAAAGTGGGAGACTGTTACAAGGCTCCAGATCATGGCAGCCTGACATTTGGTGGTGATTATGGGAATGGAAATAAAATGCAGAGGTAGAATAGACAGGACATGGCAAGAGAGAAAAGTTAAAGGTGCTAATGAGTTTTATTTCCTTTTAAAAATAATGTATTATAAAGTTTAAATGAAGCAAGCATTTACTGTAATCTCAACAAATTTGACCAAATAAAATCAAATTCCAAATTAAACTGCAAAATTCTTTGTTTTATGAAACAAAAAAACCAATAATTTGTGTCCTCTTTTGTGTGCAAATATGTAATGTTTTGTTGTTTTTATGTATCTGTACTCAATAAATGTTCTGTCTTCTCTCTGCATTATTTCCTCTCATCACATATTTTTTGTATTCATATTTACTATGAAGGTTTCAAGGGCAGATGATTCACAGGAATGAAGAAAACAAGCAGCAGTCAGAAAGATTTGGTTTTGGGGGGTGGACAAATGGCTAAGTTTGGTATGGAACGTATGTTTGGGGTGCTATAGGTTTTACCCACTGGACTGTTGGAAATGCAGACTTGGAAGTCAGCTAGAAAAAAAATGGGTTTAGTAGGAACTGAAGTAGAGATAATAGTTAATGGATGACTTTTATTGTTAATTAATGGCATGTGAGCTCTTTTTATATGCTCTGCTTGTAGCATTGTCCTTGACATATAATAGATATTTTAAAAATGCTTGTTAATATTACATATCTGCATCCTTTAACAAAGCTTCCTGAGGGTTATCTGTTAGTAGCTGGAATCTATATCCAACAACAAACATAAGTAATGAAATTCTAGTACAAAGAAATCACAGCAGAGCAAAAAAAGATTTTTTTTTAGTATAGCTAGATCACATGATCTTAAATTTAGCATTAGGAAGGACCTCAGAGGTCATGAAATGCAACCTCTTCATTTATAGTGGAGGAAAATAATGCATAGAGCAGTCAAATGGCTTGCTTAGGGTCATACAGCTAGTATCTGAGGTGATATTCGAACTCAAATTGAATACTGACTCAAATTTCCCATTCAAACACCAAACTTGAAATATATTTAACTGTATTGTATGCATAACTTTCAGTTTTAAAAACTGTAAGTACCAAGGTCTTAAGTTTACCCTGGACCTGAAAATGACTCTATTGTTGCAAAGCAGAATATAGGATCATAGGAGTTGGACTGGAAGGGTCAGAGGTTATCTAGTCCAAGTCCCCTCATTTTAAAAATAGGATCTTGTTTTTTGAAGTCTTTAAAAATAAATAACTTGATAAAATGTGATATGTTGACACATTAAAGAAGTTCTATTGCACAACCTCATTTATACTGTTATTCTTGTATATTTGCTTGAGAGGAAACTAGTAAAGTTATGTCAAAAGTCTAGTGATATACATTTAAAAGTGTCATATTTTGTTCAGACACATAATTTTTTGATTTTTAAGATATTCTTATTTATAAATCTTTCCATTTAAGAAAACTGATGATCCAAGATGTGGTTTAACACAAAATTTCAGGTTGCTAAAAGTCTGTAAAAAGCAATAAAGAGAAAAAAATGAGGGGGAAAAGGTATAATGAATCAAAATTAAAGAAAAATTATATTATCCAAAACTGTATTTTTAATATCCTTTACTAGACATTCTTCCCTATAACCTTGAAAAATGAAACATTCATCTTAAATTCTAATTGAAACTGTGACTATCCATGCTATACATTAAATTAATCTTTTTAAACTATGAGAATGAAATGTTACAGTACAATAATTAAAATAAACATTTTTTAGTGTGGACCTGTGATTTTATTGCAGGAAAAACCTCCCAGTGTGAAAACTCTTTTCCAAATCACAGGGTTGCCATAGATTTAAGAGCTTAGGAGGAGACCTTTCCTTTTTTTTTTTTAAACCCTTACCTTCCGTCTTAGAATTAATACTGGGTATTGGTTCCAAGGCAGAAGAATGGAAAGGGATAGGCAATGGGGGTTAAGTGACTTGCCCAGGGTCACACAGGTCGGCAGAGTCTGAGGTCAGATTTGAACCCAGGACCTCCCATCTCTAGGCCTGGCTCTCAATCCACTGAGTCACCCAGAATCTCCCTTCCCCTTTCCTTTTAAAGAAGAGGAAACAGATTGGTAAGCTGTACATGTAAACTTGCTCCTTCCTGATCACACATCTAGTGATGTGCCCAAGGCAAGACTTACTGAGTCCTTGGCTTCCCCCTCTATCTACTGATATAAAGCCATAGAGGAAAAAATACCATTACTTGGAATAGAAATGTTACAATAAAACCTAGTCTTTGTGTAGACTGGGTTGGAGCAAATAAGTACAGCATAAGAAAAGAAACCCATGTTGCTTTGCTGAATGTATTAGTGTGTGCTAAGGAAAAAGTGGAGCTTAAATTTGGCAGGATTTAATAGATTGTGAAATATTTCTAATCCAAGAGTGGCCAGGAATTACAACTAAAAGTTGCATGAAACTGAAAAGTACATCTCCCCTAGCCCTTGAATCAATATGGTACTGGCAAGAGAAGAAATGTTAGATGCTAATAATTAAAACTGAATATTACCTACAAAATCAAAATAAACCATTATGATTTTTCAAAATGTTAAAAGGAGAAGGAAAAAAGGCCAATTAACAAAAATAATGAGAAAAATCTTATTTCTTATATGTGATAAAAGGCCCTAAAGTTAATCTCTTTAAAATTAATGTATCTCTACAAATACAAATCTCAAAATTTTTTAAAAAGGAGGCCAAAGATTTTTATAAAAATCAGCAAAGTCTTCTCTTCTGTTTGGTTCTGGAAGTTGTACAAATTATAGAGAAGCAGGTTTTACCTGAAAATAAAAGTAGCACTTCTTAACAATTACAGCAGTCAAAAAGCTTGCTGAGAGTGAGTTCTTAATCACTAAGGGTCCCCAAGCATCAAATAAGAAGAGATGCAAGATTCAGGTAGCAGCTGGACTAGCTTGCCTTCAGTCCTATGATTCTCAAATGAAAAACATGAAATTGAATTAACTTGGACCTCACTAATTTGGAATGTGTGATAAATTTACTATTTTGAGTGAAGTGCATTACAGGACTATGACAGATAAAAGACTGCTAACCAGATCAATAAAGTAAGCAAGGCTAGGTGAGGAATGTTTAACAGAATTAAAGTGTTTTTAAGTTCTCAGGTTATATTAACAACATCCTAGCTACAAATTTTTATTTCCTAAATAAATATAGAAATAACTTTGTTAAGCAGCACTAGTTCATGTTGTCATTTGTGACAAGGTAATAATCCTGTATTTCTTTAAAACTGTTAGATAATTCACATTTTTAATTAAAGATAGCTTTGTCCTTCAATTAATCTAGGTTTGTGAAGTTTTACTCCAGTTTCATAAGCTACATTGTTTAACCTACTAATGAATTTATTTACTGTCAGACAAAATGAAAATTCCAACTTGCTTCCACACGGATTGACAAATTACAGTGCCCAACAGAATTATTTCCTTTTTTTTTCCCTCTAGCTCTGCAGAAAAAAGACTGAATTTTTTAAATGATTTCATCCCACTGTTAAGGAATATTACAAATCAAACATTTAGATAAAATCACAAACATGTCTCTTACTTTACTTACAAAAGTACCAAGAATTTTACTTTCCTTTAAAGAATTCCTGTAAGCTTTGTTATAATCAAGATCAGACTTGTCAGGGACTTTAGAAGCACCTATGTTCAAATTATCCTAAATGTTCTTAACTCTGAAAGGTCATATTACAAGGCAGATAATTATCTTTGTATCTGTTCTAACATATTCAGAAAATAAAGCATTTCACTGAGCAGTTATGTGTTTTTCTGCACTGATATTTACATTCCTCAATTACTCTTAACAAAGAATTCATAATTTCTCCCTGTTTTATTCCTTATTTCTCCCAGTCTATTAGAAAAAGTCAAGGAGTCAGAAAACTAACTACCTCTGTTGGACACATTTAGCTGATCTTGCACCGCACCACAGATAAATTAGTGGTAATATCACTATGAGGTTAAGGGCATAATGAGTATAAAATGAGGTAATGTAAAAGCAATTTGAAAGCTAAAACACTACAAAAATGTAAACTAATATTATGTGAATTCTTATAACAACATTGTACGATCTAAAGTTTAACCAAAAAGAAAAAAAGGCCGCATAATTTGTAAGAATTACAAAATACAGTAATTTTATAAGGTAAATTAAAATATCAAAGCTAGTAACAGCAATAAATTCTATTTGGCAAGTTCTCATTTAATTACATAGAGAAACTATTGTAATAAAAATATGGGTAAAATTCCATGAAAATATTCTGATTGACTGAAGTTTATGAGTTCTTGCCCAGATCTATGGATTGCCTTGCATCAGCAACTGCTTCAGGTACTCGGACAGTCATATTATTCATAGACTTTGTTAAACAGATTTGGCAGCCCAAGCGTGATCTGTTGAAAAACAAACCAAAAAACAATATAACTCTTTACTTTTAGCCGAGTCCTTGCATGTTATGATACCTACATAGAAAACTTTGCCATTTTCATACATTGATTTAATATCCATGAAGATATACATCCAAAGTTAAGTATAATATAAGACATAAAACAAGAGCAAAGAAAAGGTACAGAAAAGATATTTTAGGGACATGTAATAATCTTAAAGGAAGATAAATATTCCAAAACACAGAAGGGAGTGGGAAGTACATGCTAGACAAGGGAGGTGGTCTCTGAGAATGGACAGAACAAGAGACAGCACTCTCAGTTCAATAAAACAGAGGGAAGTTCAGTTTGGGCTAGAACACAGAAAACATGAAGAGGAATAATATGTAACAACTCTGGAGAGGTAGACAGGAACCAAATTATGAAGGTCTTAAACACTTGTATTAAGGGAACCATTTAAGGTTTTTGGACTGGAGACAGATATCATTAGACACATGCCTTTGGAAGATTATTTTGATAACTGTATGGAGGACATATTGGAAAGAGAAACATTTGCCTGAAACAAGGGAGACCAAGGAGACGAAGGACAAAATCTGAGTACTGATAGTATGGCTGGAAAGAAGGCAGTATCTAGCAACTAGTAGAGGGTGAAGAAAAGGAAAGAGTCCAGGTGGATGCTGAGGGTTCAAACATGGGTGACTGGGTGTATGGTAGTCACATCAAAGGAAACAGGAGAGGATGAAGAAGGGGCAAGGTTGGGAACGGAAGGTCATTTCAGTTTAGCCATACAGAGTTAAAGGATCTATCAGGATATACAGGTAGTGATTTTCAGAAGATTGAAAGAGATTCAGGCTTGGATTTCAAGAGAGATATATTCATTTGATCTAGAAATTATCTGGATAGAAAGTGATAACTGAATATATGGGAGTATATGTGATTGCCACATTAGAGAGCACAAAAAGAAGGCCTGGAACATTGTTTTTTGGAAAATCTATGCTTAAGTGGCAAGATGTGACACAAGAACTCATAAAGATATTGTGAAGGAGTGAGATGAGAACCTGGAGAGAAAAGTGCTATGGAAGCCAAAGGAAGAGAAAATATCCAAAAGTAGAACATTGCTCACAATATTTTAACTTTTAAGTTGCAGAAAAGCAAAGCCTCATATAGCCAAATCTCAATTACATGAAGAATAACAGTATAGAGGGAGTATGAATAATTATTCAGAGGTAATCCAAAAACTGCCTTTTCAAAAATTATGAAGTTATAAAAGCTATGATGAGCTATTGATGAGCAATAAGTCACCAACTTCAATCCTTTAGGTCAGTAGGAGGACCTCTTGGCTTTATCATGTCCCTTGCTGCTGTGTTCTAAGGTCTTCAAGGCCCCTGCCATTATGTCCTTCATACACCAGAACACTGCTATCTGACCTGCTGAAGCACTCTAATGAGTGAGTGCATCTTGCCCAAAAGGGCAAGGAATTACTCATTACTATATGAATTAAAAAATATTCAGAAACAAGTTAGTACATCCTCTAAATATTTTCCTACAGAAGAAAGATATTTGGTAGTGATTATGGCTCCTGAATATCCAGAAGGTAAAATAGTCATACATGCTTTGCTTTATTCTGAAATCCTAAAGAAAAACGCTCTTTTCTCACTGTCAGCCAATGAAGGAATTAAATTGTTCTTTGTTCTTTATTTCAAAATTTTCTTTGAAAAAAGTTGATTTCTAATTAGGGTCACATATAAAAATTCCATTATGTAAAATTTCATTAATAACGACCTCTCTAAAACCTTTTACAAAAAACCTTTTACAAATCCATTTCTAAATGAGATGAAAAATAATTCTGCTGATAAAAGTGCCATGTTATGTGGTAGAGACTTCTGAAAAGAAAAATTACTTATCATGATTAGAATTAGCATATACTAAAGTCCTTAAAAAAGAATGTTTCCTCAATTTAAATTTGCTCCATTGCTGTGTTCACTCCATACTGAACACAAACATAAATATACCTATATAAGTAGAGAGAAAGCTCTGATGACAATTTACAGATGTTTATGATTCCAATTTAGTGGACCAATTTAGCAAATAGAAATAACATACATACAGCATCATTCTACTTCAACCATAAATATAATGTGTTAGATGAAAGAGACTTTCTCATGTGGCTAGCCTTGGAAATAAGTGATTTTATAACTCTTTAACTTTTACTCAGACCAATAAATAGATCCTAAAATCTTACGTGTCTGTTAGTCCATAGGCCAGATCAAGCATGTCATTCTCCTCATCAGTAATAGCTTCTAACTTTCCAAATATGTGTTCTTCAAAGACAAGATGGCAGGTGGAACAAGCCAATGTTCCTTCACAGGCACCTACAAACAGGAAAAAGATTGAATTGATACACTAAAAGAAATACAATGTGTTCCCTAAAGTTAACGCTAAAGGTTTCCCATTAAGAGTTTCTACCATAGATCTTTAAAATGGGAGGACAATTTCCTCAATTGGGAATGAGAATAAAAAATGAAAAAAAATCAGCAATTTTTTTCTATCAATACTTTCTGTTTGAAGAAATCAACCAATCATTTGTTGAGTTGCTACTATATAAATGCTGTGAAGAATTCAGTAAAAAAAAACACATTACAGGGTAAGTGCCATCACAATTTAAAGGAGAAACAAAATGTGTACCTAAAAAGAAAACACATGCCATTTTTTACATTAGTTAACTTTTTCCCACAGAACTCAGCACAAGCCATTAAGTTTTACAAAATACTTTTAACTAGATGCTGAGGATGAGTAAAAAGTAACTTTAGTAACTAGTAAGAAGAAAATGAGTCTACTTGTAGGAAGAAAGTATGAAAAACTCTATCAATATCTCACTTCACATGGTCAGAGCATGATCAAATGAGTCACTATGAATTACATGACTTTAAAAGGGTGGGAACAAGGTTTTCTTGTTGGAATTTTTTAATCTACAAAAAAAATCTTGTTTTTATAATCTCAAGACACTCAATCAGCAAGTCATTGATTTTTCCTCCACAACGTTGCTTTAAGTCCTTCCTTGATTTCCATGACCACCAATACTACTTGTCTATCAATTATCTCATTCTTCACTCTTTAGTCTCTCTTGCCTCTGATGTATCCTGCATTCTAGAACCAGACTAGTTTTCTCTTAAGTATGATGACTAATTTCACTTCTTGATTCAATTACTTTCCCCCCACCCTCTCTCTCTCCTCTTTCCCTCTCTGTCTCTCTTCTTCTCTCACATATATCCAATTGAATTCAATATTCATAAAGTACCTACGATATTCAAAGTTCTATGTTAGATGCTGAGGATGAGTAAAAAGTAAAGCAGTCCTTGCTCTGTATAGAATAAGTACAAAGTATATACAAAATAATAGAAAGTAATTTTAAACAAGAGTGTAACATCTAGTGTAAATCTAGATTGGACTTGTGTAGGAGGTGGCACTAAGCTCTGTTTAAAGGACCAGCATTCTAAGAAATGGAGGTGAGGGAGGAAGTATATACTAAATGTAGGGACTACTTGTGCACCGACATGGAAATGGGAGAGAAAAATATTGCTAAAAGGCACATATATTAACATCACTTTTTTTTTCTTTTTGCAACACACCTAGTGACAGGAAACTTACTATATAATACAATGGTTTGAACCACTCTTTGTTTAAATAACCTTTAATAAATAATAATAATAATAATTCCATGTCAGAAGAGCTAGGTAATTGGGATTAAGAGACTTGCTCAGGGTCTAAGCTAAGAAGTATCTGAGGACAAATTTGAACCATTACCTATCTTCCCCTCAATCCACTTTTGGAAAGGTCTAATTCTTAAAATGTTGTTCTTGAGTCAAAATGTTTCCCTTTAACTATCTGCTTTGGTTCTACCTTCTGGAATTCTTTGATAGCTCTTTCAAATACTTAAAAGCAATTATCTCCTAAATTTCTGTGTTAAACACCCAAAGTTCCTTCAATTGTTCTTTAGATTACATGTCTTTTAATAGTTTTATTAAAATTCCCATTAATTCTAGTAATCTCATTAAATGAATTAATTTGCCACTTTTTTTTCTTCTCTTTGGAAAGGGGTGGGGATCTTTTTGTCTCACAGAAGTACCTTATAAAATTACAAAGCAATATTATAGTTTAGATCATCTCTGAGTCAAGTAGAATATATATAAACTATTCCTGATATCTGTATATATTATATTATATTATATTATATTATATTATATTATATTATATTATATTATATTATATTATATTATATTATATTATATTATATTATATTATATTATATTATATTATATTATATTATATTATAATATTATATTATATTGGACTTTTCATTTTCCCTATTTTGATAAACTCTCTGAATCAACCCTGGGTTTTGGTTCTTACCAGATGAATAGTGAGGCTAAAGGTAGTTGAGTTTAAATCAAAAACAAAAACAAAAAAGTTAAGTTTCTTTTCAACTCTCAGCACAAAATACAATAATACAATAAAAGGTCATTTATAGGTATTGAAAAGTTAAATGACTTGTCCATGAATAGCCCTAGGGCTATTCTTTTGGAGATATACAATATAAAAGGATTGAACTAATTGATTCAAAGATTATGAATATTATCTACATGGTTTTAGGTACACAATAGGTACTTAACTACTTTTTGCTTGATTGAGATGAACAATTCTCTGGCAAATTTTATAAGTTAGAGTTTAATAATAATTTGTGCTGCCAAATATAATTTTTTGGGGGAAAACAATCAATAGTTTCACAACTATATTAAATTATTTCTACTTACCAAACCCATCAATGTCTAGATTATTATTAACAACAATATCTAGTAGAGTGTCACCAACTTTTCCTTGGGTTGTTAATTTCTCACCATCCCGGTTTACAAAATGAATGGTTACCTTATCTTCTGAGCTAGAATTAAAAAAAAAAAAAGCATTTTACTATTCTTTAAACTTTGACAAATATTCATAAGAAAGCTTTTTGAAGCCTACAAAGCCAAACATATAAAAATGTAGCTAAACAGCATTAAAGGTATTTCTGAACTTTTCATCCTTTCTCTTTCAAAGGATCACCTAAATAGGAAGATGTTGGTACAAACCACAAATTCTGAGATTTAGCAAATTTCTCATCAACCAACAATTTACATATGTTCAATATCTATCAATAACCTCTTTATACCAAGAATCAGATTAACCTAATCAAAATACAACTCCCATACTAGTAATTAAATAATGTATAGAGCTCAGAAACAAAGACCTCATTCATCAAAAGTTTATCTACAAAATGAAAGCAACAGGTATATCCCCATTACATTGCTGTAAAGAATGCTGGTAGGAAGTCCTAAAATTATAATCTCATTATTTGTTGTATGACTTTGGACATGCAACTAGACCTCAGATTCCTCATATAGAAAACAAAGGGATTGAACTAAATCATATTTAAGGTTCCACCCTGCAGGATACAATCTGAGCAGAATAATAACATTAATAAAGAACACTGGCATATCACTGGATGGTGAGTGGTTTTCCCTTCCATCTCCCCTATCTCCAACTTGGTCCTATAGAGTTCCCTCTCAAACATTGCTTCACTTTACATCTTCCTTCCATGAAATAATGATGTTGTTTAGGGGCATATTTATATAGCACTTATCTATTATAATCTCTTCCAACTTCAGACTGTACTATGCTCAGCCAAGGTACATGTCATTAAGAGAAAGAATCAAGAAGTATGGATAACTCGGTAGAGAAAAATACATCAATTAGAAACTCTCTAATAAAATTCTATGCAGAACTAGAATACTGGTGCTGGGAGGCATCAGAACAGTCTGTCACCACACAAAATACCTTGATAATCCTGTTTGGACCCCTCAATGTTAATATTAAAATGGGAAAGAAGCTAGAAACTGTGTTTAAGGACTACCCTGAGGCTACTAGTCTTAATCCCGAAAGAAATTAAAGAAACAGGAAAAGGACCCACAAATACAACAATACTTATCATAGCTCTTTTGAAGTCACAAAGAACTGGCAACTAATGAGAAGCTCATCAGTTAGGGAATCGATGTACAAATTCTAGAACATGAATACAAATGAAATATTATTGTGCTATTGATGAGGGGCACAATTTTAGAGAATCTTGGAAGATTTGTATGCAAAATGGAGTGAGAACTAGAATAATTTATATACTATATCATCAAGCCAATTTAAAAACACTTTAAAACTATGTGGAACCACAATTGCAAAAGACTGTTGACAAAGTATGGAACCTACTTTCTAACAAAGAGAAAATCATTTTTGTTCACTGAACATTACCACAAAATAATTAATCTGCTGATGTTTTATATGGAGGATTCAGTGTCAAGACCTACATGCTATCAGTGGTTCAATGAAATATGTACAATATTTTGCCATATAATGTTCTCCATCCATCTCCAGCAAGATAGCTGAATAAATTATTTAATTTAAACATTTGGGTTTTGTTTTATCATTCTTTCTAACTACCTTAATTTTTATCCTTGTGCAAAAAAGTACTCCATAAAATAATTTTATTGCAATTTTCACAACTGCCAATAGATGGCAACAACTGGCAACAGATGGTTCCATTAGGAACAACTAGAAAAAGTGACAAATATAATCACAGAATGTGGTTAGAGCTGAAGGAAAGGAACACAGATCCCCTGGGTCATCAATTCAATTCAGCATACATTCATCAAGCACACCTACGTGCAGACACAAAGACAGGCACAACATAGGACAAGCTTTCAGAGAACTTATGAAACAATACAGAAAAAAGGCACACAAACAATCATGATACCAGATTAAGTGGAATGCAAAGCAAAGGAAAAGAAAAGTACTCAAAGAAAGATGAGGAACAAGACTCTCTTAACCCCTGTGCTTCATTCTAATTATCTGTACCTTTGGCTGAGGGAGTGAGGGAGGCTTCTATGATTTTTATCATAAGGACTCCTTGCACCAATAGAGGAGAAAATTTGTCTGCAATTTATAGTCTAAAGGAATTTAGATTTCTGAGAAGTTAAATGACTTTCCCATAATCACACAACTAAATGCATCAGAGGCAACACTTAAACCTGAGTATTACTGCTTTCATGGCTAGTTATCCCATCTGTAAAAGAGGGAACTGCCATATCATCAGCACTCTACTGACTTCCCTTCAGGCTCTCTGTACCTTCTAGACAAGACTTGACAAGATTGATGTCCTTAGTGCTTAGCAAATCACCACATCATCAGAAATCCAAGTTATGCTGCTCAATTACCTCCTCCCTCCCACTGGCCTTCCTCTCCCCCTCTCCCTTCTCAGCTTTCTTTTGTGTGCTGTTTCCCTTATTAGATTGTTAGTATCTTTCTTTTTTTGTATTTGTAAATATAAGTAGAGAAAAGAAAAGAATATACAGTTACTACAATGATGTAAATGGAAAGAATTATACACAAAAAATCAGAAATGAATGTAGCAAAACCTGCATGAAGGTCAAGCATGATTGGAATGAAGAGATATGAGAGGCTGCCTCTACACCTTTGTAGAGACAAGAGGGAGGGCCACGTGTTTCATTCTGCATATGTTTTAAGATTTTTTTCAGTGTATTGATTGGTTAAACTGATGTTTTTTCTCTTCTTTTTCTTCATTATTTTTAAAAATACCATTTGTTTTATGCAATGGTTCTCTGGGAGATGGAAGAACACTGGGGAAAGCTAAGATGACACAAAACACAGAAGATATCAATAAAAATAAAAAAAATAAAAAGTACTCACAAGTGTCAAACAGCCCATTTGCAATACTCCCCACACTGGCCCCAATGTGGCTAGAACCAGATTCAAAGGTAATTAGGAAATATTTAACACAATAAATAAAAAAAACAATAAAACAGACAATACTACATTTTAAAAGTAAATCAGTATGTAGTCCATACCAGGATGCTTATGTTCAGGTTCTATTTGAGTTTGACACCACTGAGGTGAAAGATGATAATGGAAAGGAGAGAAATAGTAAGTCTCATTTCCTCACCTGTAAAATAAGGGTGTTGGACTCAGTCATCTCTAACATCCCTTTCAGATCTAAATCTATGGGCACTATGATCTTAAGACTAGAGGCTCTTATAATGGCTTAGATGAGAAGGAATGGGCACAAAGACATGGCTACAAAAAATAAAGGAGTTAGGGAGAAGGGCAGGTTGTAGGGAAAAGATGAGTCTAAATTTAAGGAATACTGAGGTTAAGATACCAGTACCACCCAAATGGAAATGCCCAGCAGGCAACTAGAGAATGAGAGAGGGGAGAAATATACTGCAGGCAATTATCTTCAAGAAGGTGATGAGATCACCAAGGAAGTCAGAAGAAGAGAACTAAAAATCCCTTGAGGAATGCCCTAGGGGTGGGAATAAGAGCAGCCAATAAAAAAGTGAAAGAATAATCAGAGATAAGGGGAGAACCAAGAAAGTGAGATCTCCTGGATATGAAAATATTAAGAACAGAGGAGTCCAGAGTCAAAGGATACTTAGAGGTCAAGGAAGACAAAACCAAAAAGGACATCAGGTTTAGTAATATGAAGGTCATTAATAACTTTGAATAGAGGGGCCATCTGGGTGGCTCAGTGAATTGAGAGCCAGGACTAGAGATGGGAGGTCCTGGGTTCAAATTTGGTCTCAGATACTTCCTAGCTGTGTGACCCTGGGCAACTCACTTAACCCCCATTGCCTAGCCCTTACTGCTTTTCTGCCGTGGAACCAATACATAGTATTGACTCCAAGATGGAAGGTAAGGGTTTAAAAATAATAACCTTGAATAAAGCTGTTTCCTTAGAGTGATAGATTTATCAGGATAGACTTTTCTTTCTAGAAATGTGTCCACACAAATGAAGGGGAGAAGATAAGTAGCAAGATGTGAGAGGAAAAAAATTATAATTTGTACTTAAAAACAAAACAAAACAAAAACCTCTTATCTTCTATCTTAGAATCAATAACAAAGTGGAAAGGCAGTATGCACTAGGCCTGTGATGGTGAACCTGTGTCAAGGGTGGCATGCAGAGCGCTCTCTGTTGTGAATTTCAAAAGTCTCCATCTCGGTATAGCACCCAAAAATTGTGCACACCCCCACTACACGGGCATGTGCTAGTCAATGACAAATCAGAAATAACTAACTGCCCACCTGGGCTGTCCTAAGCCAAGCTAGAGCCAACCATTAGCACTTGTGAGGCACAGGAAGTGAGGTACGGAACAGCCTCTGGAATTCGCTCTCTCCACAGGAAGTGAGCGAATTCCAGAGGCTGTTCCCTACCTCACGCAACAGGTCCGGAGCCTGTAGCAGCTTTGGGAGGATAAAAAAAAAAAGAATTCCATTCACAAGTCTAAGAAATTTTAAGGTTTACAGAATTAAACAGAAGAAAAGCTAGATTGCCTTTAGAAAATTGCAAAACTCTTTTAAAGACCCAAGGCACCTCAAGAAATTTTACATATATTCCAATTAAATATCATCTTATTAAGTTTAGTCCATTACTCTAGTTTTTTTAGGATCTAGCCTCTAGGTCTTTTAGGATGCTGACTGACATCTAGCTTTGTGTCACTTGCAAATATGATAAGCACAAGCTGTATGTCTTCATGAATTGTATTTTTAGAAAATACAAAGGGAAACATCTTCCCTGATAACTTCTTTTTCTATATCATAACTAAGGAAAAGAAAAATAATATTAGGTGATGTTACAGTTGTATTGCAATGATAGGAGGGGGTCATTAAATAAACAAAATGCCAGTTAATAGTATTCATATACTACAGTGATTTACATTCTTTTTGCTTGTTTTTTAAACCCAAACTTTCTGTCCTAGTAACTAACAACTCTAAGACAGAAGTACTAGTGACTTGTCTAGGGTCACACGGCCAGGGAGTATCTGAGATTTGAACCACAGTCCTTCTAATTCCAGGCCTGGTGCACTATCTACTTAGCCACCTAGCTGGCCTTGTGTTTTACATTCTAAAAAGATTTCTACTTCACAGAGAAAACATCCTTTTAAAAAGACAGGCAGGACAGGTAGGTGGCACAGGGGATAGAGAGCCAGGTCTGGAGTCAGGAAAACCTTGATTCAAATATAGCCTTAGACACATCCTAGCTGTGTATCCCTGGGCAAGTCACTTAACCCCAAGCCCTTATCACCCTTTAGCCTCAGAATCAATACTTAGTATGGATTCTAAGACAGATGGTAAGGGTTTAAAAAAGAAAAAGAAAAGCGGTTTTCTTAACAGCTGGTGAAGGAAGTTTAGACTGTTCATTTTCATTCCTTATACCTAAAGGAAAAACTGACAAAGATAGTTATAGTTTGATTTAATTGGATATAAGAAAATGGATGAATGAAGAATGAGGGAAGAAAAGAAAGGTAAAAGCAGGTAGGAGATTCAGTTTTATTTGCTCAAGTATTTATTTATCTAATCTTTTCAACATTATGAGATCCAGAGGAAGCAAGAAGGGGGTTAGTGAGAAAAGAGGCTTATAGACAATAAAAGATTTTTATTTAACAAATTTAAGAATAGTACGCTTTCTTCCCATTAAAGATCAGATTCTATAGAGCATTGGGAAATGAGCTGACCCTCCATCACCTCAAAATTTTACCTCCTATACCTCACCCATTTTATAAATCAAACTATTTATACTGATAAAGTTGCCAGGGGGAAATGAGGATGCAATCTATAATAGTTGCTAATGAATTTCTTGGTGGATTTCAAATAATTAGGAAAATACCAATTGGATGCAAATTTTTCTTACACACTTGGAGGTCAGTTCTCCTGGAGTACAGCCATTGCATAGAGATCCATCTGTGCATTCCAAAAAGTCTGTATGTCCCCGCAATGTGGGCATAAGATCTGTGAATTTAATTCTTTTAAAGTGAAGGTAAGTACCAACAAAAGATTAATGAAATTAGCCAACTGCAGAAGTATTCCACACTAAGTGGCAGTTTGTAAACATGCTGTTGAATTAATCCAATTAATATCTAACTAGGAATACAAAGAAAAATGAAAAAATCTTTGAGACCAAAAAGATTAAGGATTATGTTCTACAGAAAGGATAAAATACATATACAAATAAAGTATAACAACTTAATTTGAGAAGGGAGAGAATTGAGAGAGAAGGTTTCACACACAAGATGGCACCTGGGCACTCAACAGAGTTTGTGTTTGTAAACAGCTAATAGTTTAGTTTGACTTTAATACACAGTATGTGAAAAACAGAAATATAAACTCAAGTGGGTTCCCAATCAATGGAAGTGTTCAAGTAGATGACAGATTCAATCTGTTACTGATGCAGAGGAGATTTCTTCACTGAATAGCAGGTTGAACTGATCAGGCCAGGCCCAGTGTCACTGTTTTTAAGACTAAGACAGACCCCAGATTTCATGTAATTAACACAAAATGAATAGTGATATAATTAACTAAATCTCAAGGAATGATGTTAGAACACTGATGGACAAACAAGAGTAAGGAATAATTTTGCTGTTTGTTTCTAGCACTATCCAAGGGAATGAGTGCACTGATTAGCTGATAAGCATTTTGGTTAGTTTGCCAGAGAGGGCCCAATGAAAATATCACCTAGGACTATTTAATTCCTTGTGACCTAATTCTATATCCACTAATCAACCTTCTCTGGGTCTTAGTTTTCATGACTTATAAAATGAAGATAATAATACTTGTACTACCTAAGTCACAGAGTTCCTGTTAGAAAACGGCTGTTTAATTTAGCAAGTACTATATAAAAATGAGAATTAGTGTGGGGAGGCAACATAGTATAATGATATTGAGTGCAGCACTTGAAGACAGGAATACCTGGGTTCAAATCGTGCCTCTAACACTATCTGTGGGAGTGAGTATTTCCAAGTGCTACTTAACCTCTCTGTCCTCAGGCAACTCTCTACAACTGGATCCATTCATCTGTAAAGGGAACTATGGATCTGTGGATGAAACTGAAGGAATCACAGATGCATATGCCACCACTTCTGCCATTACTACTGACCTAGATTTATATATATATATGCCTTACTACACTGTGGGATGATTGTTTACAAATATGATTACATTACAAAATCATTCACTGCATAATCATTTTAAATACTGAACTCCCCTCATATATAGTAAGGTATGAACATATAAAGTTGTGATAGGTAGGAAATGAAAGTGTGAAAAAGATATGGAAAAAGATATGGAGGCCACCAGCTCAGGGAAAATCAGTATTGCATTTATTTGTATTTACCTTTATGAGAATCATTTAGTTATATCTGTAGGAAGACAGTCAGGGGACACAGTGTATAAAATGATGAACTTGGATTCAGGAAGATTTGAGTTTGAATCATTCTGTAGATACTAGTTTTGTGAACCTTGTCAAGTCACTCCATTTCTATTAATCTCAATTTTCTCACCTTTAATAAATGGGGAGGGATGTCATAATAGCACTAACCTCATAGGGTTGTTTTGAAGATTAAATGAAACAATATTAAAACATTTTTGCGAACTTTAAAATGCTACTTAAATGTTATTATTTTTATGTAATAGTATCTCATAGAATAGGTTGTTGCTATTCAATGAGTTTTTTTTTCAGTCATGTCTGACTTTTTGTGACCCAAGGTTTTCCATTTCCTTCACCAGCTCATTTTACAAATGAGGAAACTGAGGCCAACAGTCAACTGGGGAAAAAAATCTTTACATCAAATATCTCCAATAAAGAAGGTTCTGATATCCAGGTTAATAGAAACAGAAAAGACCAAAAGTCAGTACCCAATAGATAAGCACTTAAAGGATATGAACTTTATTCTATTAACCTTATGAAAGAATACTCCAAATTATAAATAAGTATAAATCAAAATAGCCCTAAGTTTGAACCTTATAGCAAGAAACCCTACCCTCTTCCTAACTTTCCTATTACTCCATTCTTCCAGTTATCCAAGCTCACAACTGAGGTATTATCCTGGACTTCTCATTATCTCTTACCTCCTATATCCAATTTGTTACTAAAGTCCGTCGATTTTAACTTTACAACATCTCCTATATACTCTCCCTCCTTGTTGACTGCCACTACTTTGGTGCAGTCCCTAATCCCTCACAACTGGTTGACTGCAATAGCCTATTGGTTGGTCTCTGTGTCTCTCTTCACTCCAGTTCAGTTCTACTGGGCCATCAAAGTGATCTTCCTTAAAAGCACTGATCTGGCCATGTCACTTCCCCATCCCTTATTCAATAAACTCCACTGCTTTCCTATAATCTCTGGATCAAAAAACCCTGTTTGGTATCAAAGTTCTACATAATCTTTCTAGTCTTCTTAGACCTTATACCACCCCCCTTCCCATTGATGCTACAGTCTATAACAGTGGCCTTCTTACTATTGCTCAGACACAACTCTTATCTCCCAAATCAGGGTGTTTTCACTAGTTGTCCTCCATGCCTGGAACTCTCGGTGTCATCTCTGCCTCCTGACTTCCCTTTAGTCCTGGCTAAAATTTCACCTTCTACAGGAAACCTTTCCCAATCCCTCGCAATTCTAGTGCCTTATCTCTTTTAATTATTTCCAATTTAGCCAATACATAATTTCTAGTTTGCATGTTTTCTCTTTCATGAAGACTATGAGAGCTTCGAAAGCAGCCTTTTATTTTTGTGTCCTTAGTGCTTACGATCAGTGTTGCGCACTTAGAAAATTTTGTTGACTGTGACAATCTTATTTCTCTCAAATATAGATGAAGCTCCTGAAGAGCAGAAATTGCTCAAGGTTCCTCAGCCTCTAACTGGGATCTCTTGCTTGAACTCTTGCCCTAGGATTCTGGGCTAGGATTATTGAATTCTCCATGTCTAGTTACAGCCAGGCAAGCCCTTAGAATGCTAACAATCTCAGGCCATCTAAATGCCATTAACATTGGTATCATTCTCTTTCCACCCTTTTTTCCACCTCTAGCCCTAGGGAAAGAAATCAAATTAATATTGCCATTTTTGAAAAGTTAGTATCAATCAACTGCCCCATGGCTTCACTCATAGGCCTTATGACTTTCCAGATGAAAAAGCCCTTTTCTGGCCCCCTATATGTTATTTTCTTTTATCATAAGATAGCTCTTCAGGGGCAAAGATGGTCTTTCTTTTTGTTTTTGTATCCTATGGCACTTAGAACAGTGAGTGATGCATATGTTAAGTGCTTAACAAATACTTTTTTTAATACTTTCACTCACTTTATAGGCTAAGCACTTAGGGAGTGTCTGGCAAATACTAAATCCTTAATAAGTGCTTTTTCATTCATTCATTCATTCATTTTTTTTCCCTAGTACTTAGTCTGGCACATGTTAAGTGATTAATAAATGCCTTCTGAACAGATAAATCCTGGGGTATTGCATGAGGCATATAATAACAACAAACATTTAAATATGAGCTTTAAGATTTGGAAAGCACTTTAACAATGCCATCTCATTTGGTGCTCCCAACAAACAGGTGTTTTAAACTCCCATTTTAAAGATGAGAAAACTGACGCTGACCAAATAAGTAATTTATAGCTAGTAAGGGTCTGAGGCAGAAAATTAACTCAAAAATTCCTCACTCTAAGCCTAACAATCTATCTACCTGACATCTAGCTGACCTTTTAATATATATACATTGTATGTGTATTGCAGTGAATAAAGGGTCAGGCCTGGCACTTAATAGTTGTGTAACTCTGAGCAAGTCACCTAACTCTGTTGGTTTTAGTTTCCTCATCTATAAAATGATATGGAAAAGGAAATGACAAAGTACTCCTGTATCTCTGCCAAGAAAATCCCAAATGAGCTCACAAAGAGGTAGACACAAGTGAAAACGATTGAACAACATATTATGTATATGAGTGTATATGATGGTGTACATACAGATGAGTGTATCTATCTGACTGTCTCAGAGGCCACTTATAGGCAACTTAGTTTACCTAACACGAAGATCCCAAGAATCTTCCCAGAGAAGTAAATGACTGACAGGGTAAAGAAGGAGTGACCCCAGGGAAGGGTTAATAATAAAAAGATTTCAGAGCACAAATCTCCCAGGGAAGGAAAAAAAAATGAAGAAAGGTAACGTAAGGTACTTATAAATAAGGGGGGGAGGGGGCCTCAGGGCAGGTGGATCCCTGCAGTTCCCGTAAACTGGAAGCCGGGTGGGTCAAAGGGCAGAAGCCAGCGGACTTTTAGGGTAGCTGTCATAGCTCCGAAGCAGCGGGAGCTCGTTCTCCTCGCCCCACCCTCTGTCCGTACCGGGTCCGCGAAGGTAGAGGGAAGTGGTGAGACCGGGAGCAGAGGAAGCCTCCTCGGAACAAGCCCGGAAGCGAAGAACCGGGGCCACACAGAGACAGAGCCGGGTCGGGCCAAGGCTCGCTCCGGGAATTCCTCTTTTCCCCCTTACTTCCAGGCTGCTGTTGCTGCGGCGGCAGCAGGCTCTTACCTGCGCCGGCTCGGCGCCGACAAGCTGAAGCCCCGGCTCGCCCCCCGGGAAGCGGCATTTCCCCGGTCTAGTTCCCCGTGCCTGCCCGGTTTCCCGGCTCCGACGAGGAGGAGGCAACGGCGGGACGCAGCCCCGAATGCCGCCGATGCGGCAAGCAAGAGCTTGACAGAGCCTGGAGCCGCCATGCCGCCTGAGTTAATAAACGACGGCCTAGTGTATTTCGTCTCCTCCCAGGCCGCCCGCTACCTCCCGGCCAGGCTACTTAAGAGCTGAAGGGCACAGGGCAAGAGACGCTCTGCGGATTCCCGAGCCGGTTGTACACTACCTACGGGCCGTCGCTAGGGCCTAGTGCTGTTGGTTCGCGCTCGCTTTGCAGAAGGTGCGTGAGTTACTAGAGGAAGACTACCAAAGCGCCCGCCCCCTGCCCTTGGGCTATTGGGCAAGGATGACGTAAAGCCTCCTCCGCCCCACGCCAGTCCTGGAGTGTTTTTGTGTCCCTGGATTGTGTTTCTTTTTTCTTCACTGGTCAAGGTTTCCCCTCTTGGCCATTATCACCCTGGGCAGCATGCTATGGTTATCTTTGGTTTTTTTTTTTTTTTACGTGCTCTTCTTTAACATATTGACAAATAGACCAGAGGGTCTGGCGTATTTCAAATGCTGCCTGGTAACTTTATGTAACCACTTTTCTTTTATGCAATCTAGTACTGTAGTGTGTTATTTTATTCTGAACTTAAACACATCCACGCAAAAGAACATTTCCTTTGTGGAACCCAAAAGAGGATTATATATGAAACGTTAATTCTCCATTTTATACTGCTTTCTTTAAAAAAAAAATTATAATAAAGCTTACTCGATTTAGATAGCAGAACACTAAAGAATGCATATGAAAATGTGTCTGATGCTGCTTCCTCTTCTTTTTTCTAAAAAATTCACCATATATTTTACAATATTTAAAGTTGGAAGTAACTTTAGAGGTCAAGTCCAGCCCCCTCATACAAAGAAACAACCCCAGAGAGTAGAAATTACTTGTAATCAAAGATTAAGAGATGGAGAGTGCCTCAGAAACCATTTGGTTCATCCCTGTAAAAATAACATAGCAATATGTAAAACTAATAGACAATGAATTGATTATTGATTTTAAACTGATTTAGATACTCTGCTTTTTGTGCTTACAAAGTATCTCCAGTTTAAGTGAAGTGAAGCTCAAAGTGAACTTCACTTCAGGACCAGGTATAAGGGCACTAAGGAGACTCTTACTACAAAAAATGAACTATTTATTGAGAGTATAAGGATTAAAAAAAGGATTTCAAACTCTAAGGGATTCTATATCCATCCAAATAAAACTCCCTGGTTCTGCAAGGAAGCTTCTCCTGTGTCCACAGGCTACACGGATCCTTCCTGATCTGACTAACCCGAATTTTTACTATTCTAAATAAACTGACACTATTATCCTTAAAATTCTTATCTTCACTTCCAAATTATAAAAATAACAAAGGCTAGCTGGTTGAGTCTCAGCAAGAACCAAGTTGGGACTCTGAACCTTAGCAGACTCAGAGTCCAAACCAAAGACCAGGTCTTTCTTTGTTCTTCTCAGAGTTAAAACAATCTATAAAACAGCAATAGACAGTCAATAGTGTTTCCCAAATTGGTAAAGGAAAACACTAAGCTCCTCTAGGTATTTCTCTCCTTTCCCTCTACCTAATATAGTGAGAGAGAGAGAGAGAGAGGGAGAGAGAGAGAGAGAGAGAGAGAGAGAGAGAGAGAGAGAGAGAAAGAGAGAGAGAAGAAAAGATGTTACCTCCTTCAAGACCTCAGAGAGAGTTTAACTCTGCCAACTGCCAGAGACAAACTGCCACACAGAAAAACTGTTAGACTTGAAACTGACACTCTCAGCTCTGTTTGAAACTCCAATTCTTTCTCAAGCCAGCTTCTCTTCTTCTTATCTCTAAACTAATATAAAAAGACCCAATTTCTAATATCATCCATATTCCCCACAATATATAAATATGCAAATAAGGAAACTGAAATGTAGAAAGTTAATCAACTTGCCCAAGATCACACAAATAAAAAAGTGGTATTACTGGGATTGAAAATCAGGTACTTTCACTTCAAGTTCAGCATTCTTTTAATTACACCAGTTTGCCCTATTATAGTGGGGGGGAATGATAATCTCCACAAACTACAATTCCCCTTACCACCTTTCTACTCCATCTTCTAACAGACCAAAACAAAACAAAGCTCACAAAAGAATTGGAATGCTGACATAATCAGCTATGTTGACTTCTACTTGAAATATTTCAGAAACTACTGATGAAAGACAGGTATGATTACAAGACTAGTGAATCTAAAAGCAAATAAAACTCATGAGGGATAATGTGAAAGAGAATTCTTTACTCTATTGTCTACCCTGGGTTAACAATAACTTAAGTATCCCTACTTAGTACCTCACTAGATTATAAAGACAGTTTAACTATCCTTTGTCTACCTTTTGACTGAATCAACACAAGCTTGAACTAAGTGGAGAAGATCACAAACCACTTAGTGAATTCATACCCTCAGAAACTCAAATCAGCCAGAAAACTGAATCTTTTTAATGAGAACTTAACCTTCAGAGGGTGAGAAGTTGATCCTACAGACACTGCCCCCTGGGCAATGCTAGACAATTTGGAAGCTGAGATTGGCCCTTTAAAAAGGGGAAGGGATGAGAAACCACTATAAAAGGCCCTGATTTTCTGGGGCTAGGGAAGTCAACTCCAAGAAGGAAATCAGCTTCAAAAAGGAAGGCAGCTTAAGGAAGAAACTCGGCCTCAGGAGTCACCTTCAGCTCAAGTCATTGTCTTGATCTGCCTCTTGGAGGGAACTTGGGTGAGTGAATGGCTGGCTTTCCTCAAAAGTTGGGAAGCTACTACCCAGCTTCCACTCCAACTGCTCCCTTTGATACCTTGTCCCCCTCACCCTTCCCATTCTCCCTTCTTTCTCCACCTCTTTCTCCACCTCCTTCTTCCCTCTGGACCCTCTTTGGAGCCAAGATTTTTCTTTTCTCCACCAGCTCCTCTGGGGACCCCTGCTGAGATCCACCATGGGGCTACTTTGCCATCTGGCTGATCTCTCTCCTACCTTTCCCCTCTCTCTTCCTCATTTCCCCATCTCCAGCCTAGCCTCTCTGGCTGATTTCTCTCTCTCCCTCCTTTTCCTCCTAGCTTCATCCTCCCTGCAGAACTAAACTGTCCAGCTCCTCCAGGGACCCCATTGAGACCTCCCTAGCCTTGCTCTTTTTCCCTGCCAATTTCTACTGCCCCTCCTTCCCTCTTCCATCCCAGCTTCTCCTGCCACCCTCTTCCCTCCTTCCCCCATTCCAGCCAAGTTCTCACCAGAGGACCCCCTGCTGGGAAGAGCTTTTTTTCCCCATCAAATCTTCTGATTGATCCCCTCTCTCCTTGCTTTCCCACTATCCTCCTTCCCCTCCTCCTCTACCTTTTCCTCCTCCTAGCTCTCTCCAGATCCAGATCTCCCCTGGGCACCTCAGATCTGGTACTCTATCATTCTTTTTTGTTTGTTTGTTTTTCATCCTACCTACCTCCTGCTTCTTGCTACAGTTGCTCTTCTCCTCTCTCTTGCCCTTCCCACCTGCCCCCCTGGATGAGCCTCTCCACTCAAAGGCTCCCCATCACCACTCCCAACTTTATCCCTCCCACTGGGGCAATCATCTGGCTCTCTACTTCTCACTGATCCCTGCCCAGCCTGAAACTCTTGCCTGATCCCTACCACCAGACCCTCTGCTGAGGGTTCTTCAGAAGCAAGTAAATTATACATCCTTTCCCCAACCACCCCCTAGTACAGAAGTCACACACACACACACACACATACACACACACACACACACACACACGTGGATTATTTTTCCTCTCAAACTCTCCCCCACCCCTGTGCAACCTCCAATTTCCTGCCCAATCCTGTCCCTGGGCTCCTACTGGTGGCAGTTTACACCTGCACCTGCTGTTTTGCTTTGTTTGTTCTGTTCTGTTCACAAAATAAAGCACAATGTTGAAAACTCAGATGGACAGCTTTTTGTCCCATGGGGTTTTTGATAACCATAGAGGCACAGACTGGATTTTTCTTTTATTAATATTAGGAAGTTTTATTTTTCTATCTCAATAATAAACACCAAAAGGCCTGCCTACTTAACATGCAGATTCAAATGCAGGCCTGAATGCAGGCCCAAAAGAAAGCCCAACTGGAGATTTTGAAGAAATCTGTGCCTGATCTTCAGGTACAACAGGAAGACCCTTCTCCACTTTTGCCTCAAGTGGAAGATACCTCTCTACCTTCTCTACCTGTTCCTCAGGCAGAATTTCTCCTCTCATAGCTCATGCAACTCCTTGCCAACCTGTCATCCACTGCCCCTTCTCCCAGTGCCCCGCAATCTACTGTCCCTTCTCCCAGCCCACAGCCCTGCCCATCACCAGACTGTACTCTTTCCCCTCCCCCTTCCCCACCCCTCCTCTTACATTTTCAGTATGGAAGCAAATGTCCACAAAAAAATTAGGACCTCACATGAACGTATGAAGTACTTTTCCCCTTAAGGGAATTGCCCATATTACGTACAAATGGATGCATGGTGACCTTAAGGCCCCACATGCCTTTTACTCCCCAGGATATTAAAAAAATTTAAATAAAATGTTCCCTCATATGAAGATGAACCAATTGTAGTCATAAAAACCCTGGAGAACATAATCTGCACATATGATCCTACTTATCAGGATGTGCAAAACTTGATCTAGGCATTTTTGAGTGAATAAGAGAAAGGCAAAATTAAAGCTTTAAAAAGGCTCAAAGGATAAGGTTTTTCTTTTAGTGCTTTCTACACCATTATTCTACAGTGCTTTAGACTCTTATTAACTCTTGCTTGAACTCTTTCTTACTAGTCTCCTCTTTGCCAATTTTCTCTCATACCCATACTCAATCCATTCTATATGCAGCTACCTGAATTAGTCTTCCAAGTAATCAGTTAGTTTAAAAAAAAAAGCATTGATTTGTCATTTATTGAATGTTAGGTACTGTGCTAAGTGCTAGGATACAAGTAAAAAGCAAAAATAGTCCTTCCCAAGAAGTTTATATCTAATGGGACAGACTTTGCAGAAATTATGAAGATGTAAAGCACAGAAGCTCTGAGGCCACTAGCCCAATTTACACTGTGACTAATAGGCTAGATCCTTTAAAAAGTTTAACTATATCTCCCCTCAAGTTTCTAGGGATAACAGAGATTTGGAAATGTCTCAAGTACCATCAAAGTTTCCATCTCATGTATTCACCTCAATATCAATTCCAGTGATTACTACCCCAATATTATTTTGACCATTTAATATCTCCTTGATATGACATAACAAGTTAACATCAAATAGCTTTCACAAAAGAATATAAACATTTCTTTCTTTAACTTTTTTACTTCATTTTTCACTTGTTCAATTCTGGCTTTTGTAATAATTAAAAAGGGAGTTGGCAAATATAAAATATTTTTTTAAATTATTGTGGTTGCTGTTTATAAAAATAATTAACTTCTCAAGTCAAAATTACCATAAGGAGCTTTTATTTACAGCAAGGTAGAGATATTAAAGTGGGAAATATAGGAAAGAAGTAGAACACCTAGCTACAAATACCCTAAATCCTAGTCCTAATGCCTTCAGACTTCAAATGGGAATCTGAATACTAATCTCACCAGAATCCAAAGTCCTAATTAGGAAACCAAAATCCAAAGAGCCAGGAGATGCTGAAAAATCCACCAAGAACTTTCAGTGCATATGAGGCTAAGACTGCCAAGAATCTCACCAAAGCTCACACTGAAGAGTGTCCTACAAAAACACCAACAGAGAGAGAGAGAGAGAGAGAGAGAGAGAGAGAGAGAGAGAGAGAGAGAGAGAGAGAGAGAGAGAGAGATTGTTCTCACAAAACCAATCACAGTCTCCAAATTTGCCTACCTCTGCCCAAGGGGAGGCAGTGCTTATGGACTTTGGAGGTGTGAACTTTTTTTTCCCTACTAAGTGACTTGTGAATTTTCTTACTTAGTGAAAATAGAGGTACTTTAAATTCTTAATTGATTAAATTAAAGGTTGGTAAAAAAGTAAAAAAAGAGAGAGAGAACAAAACCAATGATTAGTAGGTACATTGACAAAAAGCCAATTGGGGGCAAATCCCCTTTGGCATGAGAGTTTACATTCAACATAAACATGTTCAACCACCTTCAGTTCAATTAATTATATCCAAAGTTCATTCTAGATCTTCTGATGCACTGTATGGTTTCCACAGACTTCTTTATGGTGCCTTCTCCAAATAGTTCACTTTCTTCATTCAGGGAGTTAGTAAGCTTCTTTTTCTGAAATTTCTCTAAAAATTTTTTTAAATATTAAATTTTATGAAAATTATACAATCCCCACTGAGGAAGGTGTTGACCAACACCTGGATCAACCCAGGATACACGCCTGAGTTACTGGGTATATGAATCAATTCTCAAAAGAAAAACCAAAAGCCTAAAAAAAATAGAAGAGAAAAAATTAAATTTTGGGAAGAAAAAAAATCAAAATCTATGTGTATAAAATTCTGAGTAAGAAAGAATAAACCCATAACAGGTTCTTAAATCAGGGCCAAATTAAAGTGATTTCTGTCCCACAAGACTATAGGACAACTGCAAAAATATAGTACTTACCCAATCCAGCAGCCAGGATATAGCAGTCCAGCCCATAGGTATTATGGAGAGACAAGGATTGTGAGTGAGCACATGGCCATCCTTCATTCATGGCTGAAGTTTAGGTGCGAAACCTTGCTTCCTCCTGTGTCACTCACCTGAGGATAATAACCCCACCTTCACCTTGTCATAAGTTGCAATTATCCAATGGCAATACACTAGGTAACTCATCCATATGTATTGAGGCATCATGTAACTGATCAATATGTATTGAGCTCATTTGTATATCAAAGAGAATAAAAGGAACTGACGCAGCCAGCTCCGCCCACTTGGAGGACACCGACAGGTTTGCAATGGAGCAACTTCTCCCCTTTCTCTCTCCTCTCTATCTTTCTCCCTGAGGCCTGGCCTTTCAGTCAGGCCTTCCTCTCTCTCTCTCTTCTAATGCTAATACCTAGCATTATCTACCTCATTGGGTGGGATAGCCTGGATAGTAATGCCCAGTGGTCGGAGCAGGCTGTGGCTCCCGAAAATCAACAATTGATTACTGACTCGATTATTTACATCTCTAAAGCCGGCTCGTTCACGCCCTTCGCGGGATCAAAAACTTCTATCCTGTCTCTATTTTCCTTCCTTGAAACCTCTCGCGGGCCGGGAGGTTTTACAGGACTACAGAACAATTCCATACTATAAAGAGAGAAAAGGGACTAGATTTTGAAGTAAAAGGGAAATGTGTGATTCCCTGGTCTGATTTTTCCTTCACTCTCAGGGATAGAGGAGCCAAAATGGCAGCCAAACTAAGCCAAACACTTGCCGGAATGTGGCATGGGGGAGTCCAGAATCTGATGTTGTCAAACGAACACTTCCTCAAACTTCAAACAAGTCCTCTGTCTTGGTACAGATTCTTATTAACCCCAAAGGGATTGTTGGTCTCCTTGACCTTGTTCTTGGCATTGTACTGTGACTCTTTTGTGATCCCTTCTTCTGAAATCAGAAACAATTATTTAATCAAAGTCCCATAATATTTAGCAATCATCAATGGCAGTTTTCCATAGTCTACAGCTTCTGGATATGCACTGATATTAGGGCTAATAAAATCAAATATGCTTATTGCAAATAAAAAAATAAAAAATTCATAGTTCACATTCCATGACAATACTTCAGCCAAAATAGGATCCAACTTGTCTATGAACTTTTGTAATGGTATTATCTCTAATCTAGTCATAGGAGGAGTAAAAGTTTTTTAATTGCATGAGTCAGGATATATTCAATTGGTGCCAATAGAAAGTGCCCTTTTTACATGTGAGCAATGAATCCAAGAGTCTTCTCCAATTTTGATAGTTGTCAGAGTGGTTAACAGGATTTGGAATGGACTTTCCCAGGCAGACTGAGTTCCTCCAGTGCACTGAAAGTTCTTTATGTAAACCTTGTCTCCTGGGTGTAGCTCATGAAGTGAGAAATCTATAGGTCCTGCTTGTACTGCAGATCTGAATTCATGCAGTTCTTGCAATTTGTTCTGTAAGTCCTATATATAGGAAGCAATAGACATGTCCCCCTGCCTAGTAATGATGTGAATGCAGGAGAAAAAGGCTTACTTAGCCTGTATAGGAGGATGTCTAAATAGAATCTCAAATGGTAAGACATGTAGATACCCCAGGCCTGCTTTGAAGATAAAATAGAGCTAGAGGGAGAACTTTAGGCCTTTTTAAGTGAGTCTCAGTGCACAATTTTCCAATCAGAGTCTTAAGATCTCTATTCATTCTCACACTTTTAAAACACTGTTTTCTCATTTTAATTTCTGTACATCTTTCTAGATGACCTATTTTTTAAAATAACATCTCAAAGACTGACAGTGGTTCTTAATTCACATTTACTAGTTCTTTAAGAGCTCTAGGATGTAGTTCACCTGGGTCAGGTGACCTGAACTCATTGAGGGCAACTCTTATTATCTCCTTACTTATCTTTGGTATCAACTCACTATTACCCATTTTGTTCCATTCTTTCTAGTCCAAACATTCTCCTTGCCAGAGAAAACAGAAGGAAAACAAGAGTTGGGCAATTCTATCTTCTCTTGTTATCAGTTATCACCATCCTGTTAACCTGAACAAGGATCCTATCCTTTCATTGGTCCTCCCCAGAAATATAGCTTATTCCTCCCTCCCTTTGTGTTTTGATTATCGTTACCTTTAATAGCTGACTTTAGCTTCTTCTCAGCTTTAGCATTCATAAAACTATTCTTTTTTAAATTTTTTATTTAATGAGATGATTTAGAATATTTTTTCATGGTTACAAGACTCATGTTCTTTCCCTCCCCTTCCTCCATATTCCCCCCCCCCATATCTGATGCACAATTCCACTGTGTTTAACATTTGTCATTGATCAAGACCTATTTCCATATTATTAATATTTGCACTAGTGTCATGGTCAGGGTCCAGCCCCACTTATGACTCCAGGGTTCCCTACAGGTGGTGAACAATCAGTCAAAATAAATAAATAACAAACGGAAGACAGCTTAATCATAATGGCCATGGGATTGCTTTGCATCTCAGCTGCTCTCCACTTTCCTGATATTTGATCTTTATCTTTATACCCATTTTCTTGGCATGCAGATAGACAAAATGAAAGAGAGATAATTGGAAAAGTGATACATTCACTTTTAACAAATCACTTGATTAACATTCTATATTTTTGTATTGTTATTACAGACAGAATAAAGGTTGCACACAAGATAAATGATTTGGTTACAGGTGGCTTACTAGGGAGTTTGAGTTACTGATTTGTGTAATTGAGTCACTGAGGCATATTGAAGCTTAATGTACCTGTAATGTACCTGTACGTATTATATGGGCCTCTATGATTGATTTGTGTGCCGGCTTCATGAGAAAGTTTTGGGCTTGGCCTGTAGCTATGGTTTTGCTGGGAATTATGTACCTAAGTAAAAGTTAACCCATGATAGTCTTTTTGGGATTGGGTTTGAGGGTCTGATCTTTTGGTGATGGTTTGAGGAATAAGGGTACATGTGTTTTGCTCTTGCATTATTTCTTTTGAGATTAGGGGGAATAATAATCATGTCAATTCATAGGTAAGGGGCATTGATGAAAGAAGTCATGCAAGGGGGAATAGAGTGGGCAGTCACATCTCGCCAAGGATCACTCTGTGGTCTCCCCAGCTACCACACATGACTCTGTCAAGGCATTGTGGACTGATGGCCCCAGCACATCTGCCTTTCTTTTTATTTTTGAGCTGAAGAGACTTCAGTTCAATTTGGACTTGCCGAATGGTGGACCCTAGGTATCAGATGAGGACTGTAAAGCAAAGAAGAATGAGAAAAAATAAGACGAGCAAATCCACAAGCAATAAAGGTGTGGGTCAATTCACTGTTGGAGATAAGGGAAGAGATGCTGTCATAAAATGAATTAGTGATGGATGAGGCTGAATAAAGGGAGGTACCAGAGTGACTGATATCCATGATTTGTCTTCTTTTGCCACCAGAAAGGGCACTTGATTAGAGACTATTTCTTAAAGAAGAAACAGGAGAATAATAACTGAGAAAAACATAATGGAGGAACTAGGTTCAAGAAATCCACTTGCTGCTCACACTGCAAGTTGAAGTCATCACAATAAGCTCCTGATTTGAGGGAAATGCAAAAGGCAATAGAAACTGGAGCTAAGCCAAAATATTCAGAGATGGTTATAAAGCAATTATGCAGCCAGGCACTTGGAGATAGAAGAAGAAATAGTAACACTGAGGCTGAAGATTAAAATAATAGTAAAATGTTGGGAAATAGTGCAAATTGGTGCAAGAAAGTGATTCTGTGAATGATAGCCATCACAATAAAGCAAGAGAAAGGCAGAGCTTGATTAAAGAAAACGAGGCAGAAGTTAATGAAATAGTATCTCAAATTGTAAATGAGATGAAAGAATTTGATTAAGACCAATGTAGTAACCACACAGGAAAAGTCTATAAAGGAAGTCAAATCATTCCTAGAAAACTTTTTCCAGTGTAGAGTGGATAATGGGATTGAATTATGCAAAAGGGACAGAAAGAGTCACAAGAACTCAAGAGGAAGTTAGTGACAGATTCAGAAACCCATAATTTCACTTCCCTAAAGGTTACTGTTGATAAAGATAACCAGGCTCTAAAAACATTCACAGAAGCCCCACTAATGCAGTTAATTCTGTAAATAGCTTTATGGCAGAGGTACCCTTTGTAAATGCATCTAGTTTGAATCTAGAAGCTAGTACCTTCCATCCAGCAATGAGTGTTACAGATAAGAAAATATTTACTGATAATGAAGCTGACATTACTTTTGAACACAAAGATTATCATATTCAAAACAGTGGAGGTGACATTTCAGTTGAATTTGAATCTGAGGATGGAATGGCAGACTTAGTAACAACCAAGGATTCAGTTAGTGCCAATGTTCTATGGGGCACAGGGGTATCTAGCCAGAGCAACTTCCATGGTTTAGTTTCATGTTCCATTGAAGATTTCATTGGGAATGAGTTAAATCAAGAAGAATTGACTGGGTTAAATAAGCACCTGGAAGAGGGTAGCAAGGTCATGGACAATGAGTCAGTCATTAGTTATGAACACCTTGGCTACTAAACCAGAAACAGATACATGTTGTTGTGGGGGACAACATGAAGACACACATCCTATTACTGATGGTACAGGGGCAAATGCAGAAATATAATATTTATTCCCAGAACAAGATACTTTAGAGGGAAAGATTCCTATCTCTACACAGTGAAGTGGGGCAGAAGATAAACATAAACCCCACACTAGTGTTAAAGTAGGATCTGTGATTGTTAACAGTGAAGAAGATCTGCATAACCTCATACCATCTACTTTACCTACTCAAAATGACATTCAAAAGCTTAATAGTGAGGAACATAAAGAAACTGACTTGAGTAACACAGAAGCTGGTGACTTTGGCTTAGATCACAATGCAAAGCCAGAGTTACAAACATCTGACAAGAGTTCACATGACATTGAGCAAGATCCAAATACAGTTTGCAGTTAGTGATTCAGATTTAGACACTGAATCTGAAGGAATACCAGAAGGTGTAATTATAATGAATGAAGATGATGTAGAACAAATGCCTTATCAGTTTTATAAGCTTTATGAAGAGGTAGACGAAGAAGGGGATGTGTGGGATACAAGTGAAAAGATAGAATACCTGGAACCAGTGCAAACAAACTCATAACAATACAATGATGAAGAATTATTCTTTGGGAACAGAATAAGCTGCATACCATTGGAAAAAAATTAGGCAAGCTTAGGGGTTGATAATGAAGAAGACTTTATAGAGAAGTTGAATTACATGGCTAATATTGATACAGATTCTGAATGGGAAGGTGAATATTAAGAAACATTTTGTGAACTGGAGAAGGAGATATAGATACAAAATTTCATTTCTATATTATGATTTCAAATACATGACAAGTACCATTCATACTGTAACAGTGAAACCAAGATTAGTTGGAGTTCCATAGGGTAACATTCTACACTAAACCTTATGTGAATGAAGACTAGTCTTGGGACAGCAAAGGAAATAAGTTATTACAGCAAAAGAAGAACCAATAATTCAATAAGAACACTCTTAAACTTGTAGCAATATTCCAAATTCACAACTAGGACAGACACAAACATCTAGAATGCTAGAGAAGCATAGATTCACATTGGCTGAATCTGTCATGGAAAGACTTTAACAGCAAGTTGTAGATGAGAACTGAAAGAGGTTATCCATATCTCTCAACCTTCATCCTAAAACAGTCTATACCGGGGGAAGGAAGAGAGAGAGGGTATACCAAGAAGATATTATTTCATAGTTTCAGATATCTCACTAGACATAACAATGTGATCATGTCATCAGTGACGATACATATACTGATGACATCTGAAAAAAAAAAAACGTCTTAGTCATGAACTGCAACACGAATAGCCCAAGAAGAAAGCAATATCAAGCCTGGTGAATGTAAGCCTACTGAGAACAAAGGAAAGCACTGGAGAATACTGCCACTAGAATTCAGTACAGAGAGCCCTGCACAAGTTGGATTGATTAAAGTATAGCAAAGCACCTTTAAAGCTGAAGTATATAGTACAGTCTCTGAAGATATGCAACCATTAACACAGAATACAAAAGGAAAACCTGCATTTGAAAGAATAGCAGCCACAATTATCTGCCTGACATAGTAACAAATCAAAAAAGAACTATCTCCAAGTAATACATACAATAACTATTCAAAAACTACATACAGTAACCATAAGATAGACCTCCTTGATGAAGAAAGAAGAAAAATTGAAAAATATACTCTTAGGCATAACGCATACACACATGCAAGAAGAAATACACAAGTTAACCTAACCTGCAAACATGAAGAGGTACAAATGCAAATCTAATCTGCCCTGAGGCCAAATCTTCAGGGTAGCCTGCTGGGGAGGGAGGTGGGGGGGTACCCAAACAGAAGCTCCCACCCACCCACCCAAGTATCTCCCTGACAGCCACTGTCAGAACCTTGGACCTTGTGTGGTGGATCTGAGGTAACTCATCTTGGTTGCAGCCCCAACCCAGGAATCCCACAGTTAGCCCAAGTCTGATCACAGGTCCCAGCCCAGTAGGTGTAAATTGACTCTCTCTCTCTCTCTCTCTCTCTCTCTCTCTCTCTCTCTCTCTCTCTCTCTCTCTCTCTCTCTCTCTCTCTCTGCCTACCTTTTGAGTTGTGTTCAGCAGGAGAGTCCTGTGGCTCCCTCTTATTTTGGGGTTTGGTTTTCTGTCTTTTTCGAGTGCTATTTAAAGATTGGTATGGAAGGGTAGTGAGAGAGGTTTCAGCTTTTGCTGCTCTTAAGCCACCATCTTGACTCCCAAAAAAAGATATTTACTGAGAAGACAGAGCAAGACCTAATGTACAAAAACTTCCCAAACTGGGAGCACACTCTCTTCTCTCACATAATTCTGAGGAGAGTGGAATCAAACTTAGTGTTTAGCTGATAGTAATCTTACCCTCCTTCCCCAACTACTACCACCAAGTCTCTTCTGAGGATTATTCCCTTCTCCCAAAGTTACAAAATTTGATGGTAGGAGCTGATTTCAGTGGCCATCTCCCTCAAAACCCCAAAAGGAACCCAAACTATCACATCCCCAAACGAGCATTTTTACTTTGGGCCAGACCTGGGATTTTCTAGGTGTAAGAAGTGACTTATGGTGAACTTTCTAAACCAAAGCAGAGAGCACCTTCTCCGCAAGGTATGAGTCATTCTGTTTCCTCTTGTATTCTATCTCTCTCTGTGCCTCTTCCTTCCTCAAACTTGTCTTCACTTTCACTCATACTTCCAATCTCCCTATCCCTTAGTACTTTCTCAGGCTATTGCCTTTGTTCTCTCTTCTCTCCCTTTTCAGTACTGTCCCATTAGTGAACCAATTCAACATAACACAGCTCTTCACTCTCAAATCCCTTGCCTCCTCATCAATGCTCATTCTTAGCCAAACTTTAGCCCTGGTTTACTCCCTTAATCCACCTCCTCCATTCTTTATCATATGCTGCACTGGAGAAATTCAAACAACTATGCTGACTGAATGTGGCTATGAATTCACATTTTCTAACTTCAACTAAGTCCTCACTACAACAAAGCAATTTTTTTATTCCTCCCTAAATTGCTCTTTATTTCACTTCCCAAAAAAGCTTTTCTAAACTTCTCTCTTTGAACTTCTCACATCTACCCCTCCCCTCTAAGCCTAGAACCGTGCCTCTTTACTCAAAAAACTGAGGTCATACAATGTGAGCTTCCAAAGTTCCCTCTTCTCCTCAAAACATTTTAACCTCACTTGCATTTGATACCATTCACCAACCTCTTCTAGATACTATCTCCCTGGGCTTTTCTGAGAATACTCTTCTTGTTCTTCTTCTACCTGTAAAATTATTCCTTCTCAGTCTCCTTTGTTGGTTTATCATCTACATCATATCCCTTGACTGTAGGTACTCCCCAAGGCTCTCTGTCCCTTCACTTACTTTCTTCTCGATACTTTCTCTGGCTCTGTCAGTTTTGATAGCACCATCTGTACCTCAGATCTATATATTCAGTTTCATTCCTTCTCCTGATACATAATCCCTCATCACCAATTGCTTCTTGGATGGACATTTCAAAATAGATGTACTAAAGAAAATGCATCCCAGGCATGGGGGTCAGCTGTTATAAAGACATGGAGACTGAAGTTTCAAAGTGTGGGAGGGTAAGACTATATGATGAATCTGGAAAGATATATTGGAGCCAGGTTGTAAAAGGACTTAAAAGCTACACAGATTAGTTTATGTTTTATACTAATATAAAGAAGAATTGAATTAAGTTGAGTAGGAGAGTAACATGGTTAGATATGTACATGAGGAAAATTGCTTTGACAACAGTGTCAAGAATGGATTAAGGTGGAGAGAGACCTGATGAAGGGGAACCAATTAGGAAGCCATTGTAATAATCTGTGAAAAGGGATAAGGAAGGTAGTGTCTATGTGATTAAGAACAAGGTTTAGAGGGGCAGTTAGTTGGCTCAGTTAATAGAGAGCCAGATCTAGAGATGGGAGGACATGGGTTCCTATCTGGCCTCTATCACTTCCTAGCTGTATGATCCTGGGCAAGTCACTTAATATCAATTGCCTAGCCATTACCACTCTTCTGACTTAGAACTGATACTATTGATTCTAAGACAGAAGGTAAGGGTTTTAAAACAACAAAGAAGAGATGTAAGATGAAATACCTGTGAAAAAATAATGGGAACACGATGAAAAAATGTTATTCTCAGTCAAAGAAGGAACTGTTAGAATTTAATTGCAGATCAGAGCATGCCACTTTCCATCTTATTTCCTTTAGGAGCTTTTTTGTTGTATATGTGATATGTGTGTTCTATTACAAAATAGGCAATATGGAATTGTGTATTTCATGAAAGCACTGGCACTATCTATATCAGATTATTTACCACCTCAGGGAGGCCAGGGAGAAGGGATGGAGGAAGAGAATTTGAATTCTAAAATGTCAAAAAATAATTGTCAAAAATTGTTTCTATGTGTAACTGAAAAAATAAAGAAAATTTTAAAAATTAAAATAAAAAGAAGAAATGGAAAGATTTGGCAACTAATTGGCAAATATTTAATAAATACTTTTGATTTATTGGTAACTGATTACATTTTTAGTGAATTGTCTTGAGCACCAAGAGTAAGTCACCAACTGCCTTACTAAGGGTTATACTCCCATTAGATGTCAGATGTGGGACCTGGAACTACTTCCTCTTGACTCTAAGGCCAGCTTTTTATTCACTAAGTTGGGTTGCCTTCAGCCTGACCAACAATCATTCAAAGTAATATGTATTTATCTATGTTTGTTTAATTTGTACTTATTTGTACACATAAGATGTATATGTCTTCACTGATATTTATAAATGTACTTATAAGCTCCTTGTAGCCTGAGATTATTTTATTTTTGTCTTTGTATACCCAGGATTCACTTTGTTCAGTGCCTGACACATTTGACAGATGGGGTTGAGAGCAGAGAAAGGGGATCAGATCTTTAATATCAGCAGTACAGATAATTCTTCCTTTGAGTAAACTCTGCCAACTTAAATCAATATTTGACCTTCAATTTATAATCTTAGAGAATTTTCTGAGGATGCTGAGAGATTATTTGACTTGCCCAGGATCACATAGTCAATATAGGTCAAAGGCAGGACTTAAGTCAAAACCTTCTTGACTCACTATGCCAGGCTCCCTGGCACATAGTAGGTATACAACATTCCTTCCTTTTGATGCCTGACTCCCCTTTAAATTTACTGGGGAGGGACCTTCTATGCAAACTCAGAACAACAATAACTTGCTCCTCAGATGGTTCCTTAATATTGGAAGTACCGGAGGAATCTTTCAATTACTCCCTGTACTTCTCTCAGAGAGCCAGGAGGCAAAAGAGCCTCCCACTTTTGAAATACCTGAAGATATACTGGAGTCTCTTTGGGCCACATCTTCTGATGTAGGCTTACTTAAATCTGCTCTTCCTGTGCAGATAAAAACTAAATCTAGCTCACCTCCTTCCATTCCTCAGTATCCTCTCTCAAAAGAGGCAATTGAGGGTATTACCTGAGTAATTAACTCATTAATTAAACAAGGAATAATAATCCCTTGTAAATCTGAATACAACACACACATCCTCCAAGTTAAGAAACCAAAAAGAGGGCCCAATGGCAAGCACCTCTATAGATTCATACAGGATCTAAGGGCAGTGAACAATCATGTTATAAAGAGACACTCCATAGTTTCCAACATAAATACTATTATTTCCTCTATTCCTAGCACAGCTACATACTTTACAGTAGTAGACTTGTGCTCAGCTTTCTTTTCCATACCTATACATGAGAACTCCAGTCATATTTTTGCTTTTACCTGGAAGGGTTCATAATATACATGGAGTTGTTTGCCACAGGGTTATGTGGAAAGCCCGAGTTTATATGTGCAAATTTTGAGCCAAGACACAGATAATATAACATTTAAAAATAGCAAATTAATCAAAATATGTAGATGATCTACTCTTGGCTTTAACAGATGCAGAAACATGTCAGAAATAGCAAAACCCTTCTATTGGAATTACACAAAAGGGGGCATAAAATCTCAAAGGATAAAGTTCAGTGGTATATCCCTAAAGTAAAATATTTGGCGTTCATCCTGACTGCGGGTGCTTGCTATATTTCTCCAAAATGATTTGAGAATATTCTAAATTTAAGTTCTCCTACTGCTAAGAAACAGTTGAGAGCAATTTTAGGAGCAACAGGGTTTCGCAGACAATGGATTCCTTGCTATGGGGAAATTACTAAACCCCTTATAGCACTAACAAAGGATTCAGTTCCTGAACCCCTCAAATTAGAGCCAGAACACTTGTCAGCTCTATCAGATCTAAAAAGGCTATCCTGTCTGCCTCTGCTCTAGGCACCCCAGATTACAACAAGCCATTTACTTTGTATGTACATGAACGAAGAGGAGTAGCGTCAGGTGTTTTAACCCAGTCTTTAGGACCTCCTCAGCACCCAATTGCTTATTATTCTGCCCAACTGAACCCAGTAGCATCAGGAGCACCACCATGTCTTAGAGGAGTAGCTGCTACAGCCTTACTAGTGACAAAAACTGTCGATCTAGTATTGGGATGCCCATTAACAATTATGTGCCCACATGAGGTAGAAGCATTGTTGCTAAAGCATAGAACACAGGCATTCTCAGATCAGAGAATTACAAGGTTTGAAATAACCTTGTTAAATAGTGAAAACATTACCTTGAAACACTTTAGAACTCTTAACCCTGCCACTTTGCTTCCAGATTTACCAACTTCAGTAGAACCATTAGACAATTGTGAAACACTAGTGTCCATGGCAGAAAAGACTCAAGATAATATCTTGGACACTCCCTTAGACAATACAGATCTGATCTTAATTACTGATGGTTCCTCTTTTATGAGGGATGGCATACACAACACTGGAACTGCTGTAGTCACAGAATTTGCCATGGAGTGGTCAGCTTCACTGCCCTCTAATATTAGTGCTCAAGGAGCAGAACTCATAGCTCTGAAGCACACTTGTATAATTGCCAAGGATAAAAGGAAACAATTTATATGGATTCTAGATATGCTTTTGGTATTTGTCACTCAGTTGGAATGCTATGGCTCCAGAGAGGATTTTTAACCTCAGCTGGAAAATCTATAGCTAATGCATAAATTATTAATGAAGTTCTTTCTGCTCTCCAGCTTCCTGAAGCCCTAGCTGTAGTTCATTGCTCTGCCCATACAGGTGGCACTGACCCTGTCTCTAGAGGAAATGATTGAGCAGATGCCGCTGCAAAGCTAGCAGCCATAGAAGGACCTGAATTAATTTTAATATTAACAACCACTGATTATTTAAATTTATCACTTTCCTATAATGGAAAGGAAGTGGAAAAATGGAAACAAAAATTCAAAGCAAAACAGATTAATGGAGTATGCGTGTCATCTGAAGGAAAACCCCTGATCCCTAGAAGTTTCTATCACCAAATTTGCCAATCTATTCATAAAAATGGTCACTTTGGCACTCAGGGCATCGTGGACTCTGTTAAGAGAGTATGGATAGCCCCTGATATAGCCACTATAGCCTCTAAAGTATGTTCAGCCTGCTCTACCTGCTAAGCATATAACCAACATGCATTTCATGGAAAAGCCTTTGGTGGGTGTCCTCTGGCTCACACACCTTTTGAATATCTTCAGATAGATTTCATAACAATGCCAAAGGTTGGACGTTATAAATTTTGTCTAGTCATAGTAGATCAACTAACCAGATGGCCGGAAGCATTTCCTGCGACTCAAGTCACAGCGGCTTTTATTGCTAAGATACTTTTAAAAGAAATTATTCCTTGCTTTGGCCCACCAGCACATATTGATTCAGATAGAGGAAGTCATTTTACTGATTCTGTCCTAAATCAGATATATTCTTCCCTGGGGATAACTCCCAAATTCCATGTTCCATATCATCCCCAGAGCTCAGACCAAGTTGAGAGGATGAACAAAGAACTTAAAAGTATGATTGGAAAATCATGCACTGAGACATTTAAAATGGTCTGAAATTCTCCCTCTAGCCTTATTTTATCTTAGAATCATGCCTAGAGGAAACCTACACATCTCATCATTTGAGATGCTTTTTGGACATCTGCCTATACAGGCTAAGCCTTTCTCCCCAGCTTATACATTGCTATTAGGGGGAGATATTACTATTGCTTCCTATATACAGGAATTACAGCATAAACTACGTGAACTTCATGAATCTGGAGCTGCTGTACAAGCCGTACCACTAGACTTTTCTCTTCATGACCTGAACCCAGGAGACAAAGTGTATATTAAGAATTTCAAGTATACTGGAGCAACTCAGCCTTCCTGGGAAGGACAATTCCAAATATTGTTAACTACTCCAACATCTTTAAAGGTTGAGGAAAAGGACTCTTGGATTCATTGCTCACATGTGAAGAAAGCATCTTCTGTTGAGACTGATTGACTGTGCCCTATCATATGCATTGGAGATAATAATCCATTGATAATTGGATGCTGTTTTTTCAAAAACAGATTGAATTACTGATTTTTTCCTTATTTTTATTATTATTTTTCTTTTATTTTGATTAGAACATTTGGTTTTTTTCTAATTTCTTGTACTAAAGGTACATATAATTAATATAATTTTTTCTGCAGTAATATAAGTTTATATATATATGTATATATATATATATATATATATATATACATATATATATACTTGCTATAATATCAATGCATACCCAAAAGCTTTTAACTATGGGAACCTGCCATTTATTGATAAAATATTATGGGACTATGATTAATGTTTGTATCTGATTCCAGGAAATGGGATAAAAACAAGGAGCACAGACAACCTGAATAGTGCCAAAAAGCGCACACATGAAATACTAATGTGAGACTCGAGGTTGCGACACTTGACATATGTTAAGTCATAGGACTGCCTTGTATCTACACTCTTTGTGAAGTATTCATACAAGTACAAAATTTGACTATCATGCTGGCTCCGTATATCCCTGAGAATGTCAAAAATCAGATGAGGGAATGATACTTCCCAATCAAAATAGAATTCTAGTTTCTTTCCTTCTTATATCATGGCAACTTCCTTTAGTCTTGGCTACAAATGGGTAAGTGAAATATTACTGCATTCTGTCCTACAGATTTGTGGGATAGAAATTACTTTAAATTGGACCTATACAAGGGCCTATTTTGAATTTTTTTCCTTATTTTTTTTGTTGTTGTTTTTCTCTTCCTTTGATAATTGACTCATACACCCCATAACTCAACATTGCATCCTGAGCTGAACTGGATGTTTTTTAACACCTACTTCGGGGGGGGGTGTATTTTAATTTAAAATCCAAGATTTTTGATTTTTTGTTTGAGATTGTATTTTTATAAAAATCCAAGATTTTTATTTTGTTCAAGAAAAGATCTTCAAGGAAGAAGCTTGCTAACTCCTAAATCCAGAGAATGAACTGTTGCAGAAAGATACCAGAAACCCTACACTACAGCAAGAAGATAAAGAATGAACTTTGGATGTGGTTGATTGAACTGAAGTTTGATTGAACATTTATTGTAAATGTACACCTTTATGCCAAAGGGCCCCTAATTTGTCTTTCTGTCAATGTGCCTAGCAAAACATTGGTTTTGCTTTCTTTCTTTCTTTTCTATTCCTCCCTAACTACTGTAATTTCCTCTTTGAAAATTGAATATTGTATGCATCTGTAGTTAGAAGTGTGTTTAGGACTACAAGATGATTATGTTATATGATCAATGGGGAGACCAGTTTCCCAATGATCATCAGGGGGGATTGTGAATCTTAAAACCTGCTCAGACTCTACCTTAGAAGATTTGGTTAAGCTATTCCCTTATTGTAACAAATGGAGGTACTTGATCAGTAATGTATTGGGAATTTTAACATTACTCCACCCATACTTAGGCATACTTTAGGAGAAGATAAAGTTGTAAACTCCTTACTGAACAATGAAAAGTCCCCAACTCATACTTATAGTAAAGCTAGAACCTTAAGCTAGGTCTATTTTTAGATCTAATACAAAAGGGTACTAAGTACCTATAAAGATTAAATTAATCACTAAAAAGGTCAAGCAACTTACAAAAGGCAAGAGGTGTGAAGTTTTAGTCTACTCAGAGAAGGTGATAACAAAAGAAGATGTGAACTAAGAATGGTCAGTCCTGGGGAAAACATCTACTGTGATTGGTAGATGTGAAATTTTAGGGGAGGTAACATAAGAGAAATTTCTCTTTAAAGGGAGCTGGCTCTCTGAACTTAGTGGAGAGTTTGCTGTTAGTTTGGAGGAGCTGCCTCTCTGAATTTAGTTGGAGTTTGGATTTAGTTGGAGGAGCTGGGTCTCTGAACTCAGTTCAGGAGTTGAGGATTTCAGTGAAGGACTGGAGTTTTGCTTTAGGACGATCTTGTGGTGAGTGATTAAAAACTGACTAGTCTCTCTTAAGGCTCAGGCCTAGGCCATTTGGCGTAGGCCCTTCATACTATTTTCTCTTATTCTCTCTCTCTCCCTTTCCTTAATTCCTTCATTTATATTAATTAATATCTCAATAAAACCCAGCTGATGGGTATTTTCATATTTGGGAATTTTTCCCATGGTGACCACTTATTTTTTATTTAAAACAAGACACTAAAAATTATCTTTACAGTTTTGGCAATTCATGGTCTTGAAACCCACATTTTCATAGTTACACTAATAAATGCTTATTTATTGGGAGTATCTTTGGTGCCCCAAGTCTTAGGGTCTAGGATGCATTTGGAACAGTCTTCCATTAATTCTGGCATCCTGAGGATCAAGAATATATGATAAATGAGTTAGTCAATCACATTTACTAGGCATCTACTATAGACCAATCACTATGCTAACTCTTATGAATACAAAACAGGGAAAAACATGGTCCCTACCTTCAAGAAACTCACATTCTAATTGTCACATTGGAGACAATATGCAGATAGCTTTATGTTATATATAGTGTAAATGAAAAATAATCTAAAAGGAAGGGAAGACAAGAAGTGAAAAAGGGCAGAGTTTTGGCAGAATGTGTAAGTAGGTTGAAAGAACAGGAGGTAGATGTGATGAAGGAGAGTCTTCTAGGCACGGGGAGGACATGAGGAAGTTGGCAATTAATGAAAAGGTACAAAGCATAAGTGGATAGAGAGCCATGTCTAGAGATAGGAGGTCCTCAATTCAAATCTGAGCTCAGACATTTCCTAGTTGTATGACCCTGAACAAGTCACTTAATCTCAGTTGCCTAGCCCTTACCTCTCTTCTGCCTTGAAACTATTATTTAGCATGAATTCTAAGACAGAAGATAAAAGTTTTTTTTTTTGAAGGAAGAATCATAGGAAGAAAGGAGGAAAGAAAGGAAAGAAAGAGAAAAAAGAAAGGTAGGTAGCTAGGTGGCTTGATGAATTGAGAGCCAGGCTCAAAGATGGGAGGTCCTAGGTTCAAATATGACCTCAGATATTTCCTCTGTGACCCTTAACAGGTCACTTAATCCCCACTGCCTACCTCTTACCACTCTTCTGACTTAGAACCAATACACAGTATTGATTCTAAGGCAGAAGGTAAGAGCTGAAAAGAAATCATACTTTTTTGGAGAACCAGTTGTTAAACATTTACCAAAAATTTAGCTGTTAGAAACTTGCCTATCAAGTAACTTGACACATAAATTCTGAAACATTTCATGAGGACTTTTTCTTTCCTCTTTGTATCCTGAGAATGGTTTTAAGCCAAACACAATTACCCATTTCCTTTCTCTCCCATCTCTCTGTCATTTCTACCTTCCTTTCCTCTTTCCTTCCTTTACCACCAGCAATGTATTAGCTTCCCAATTTTGCCACATCCTCTCCAGCATTTATTATTTTCTTTTACTGTCATATTGGCCAATCTGTTAAGTGGTAAGGTGGCAGCTCAGAGTTGTTCTGATTTGCATTGCTTTAATCAAGAGGTATTTAGATCATTTTTTCATATGATTTTTTGATAGCTTTGATTTCTACATATGAAAACTGCCTATTCCTATCCCTTGACCATTTGTCAATTAGGGAGTGACTTAGTTTCTTATAAATTTGACTTAGTTCTTTATATATTTGAGAAATTAAACCTTTAGCAGAAAAATTTGTTATCCTTCCCCACCCCCCAGTTTGCTGCTTCCCTTCTAAATCTTGCTTGCATTGGTTTTGTTTGTTGAAAACCCTTTTAATGTAATATAGTCAAAATTAGTCATTTTATATCTTGTAATGTTCTTTCTCTCTTGTTTGTTCATAAATTCTTTCCTTCTCCATAAATCTGACAGGTAAAGTATTCTATGTTCCCCTAAATTTATAATATCATTCTTTATGTTTAAATCATATACCCATTTTGACCTTATCTTGGTATAGAGTATAAGATCTAAACCTAATTTTTGCCATATTGTTTTCCAAGTTTCATATCAGTTTTTGTCAAATAGTGAGTTCTTATCCCAAAAGCTGAGATCTTTGGGGTTTATCAAAAACCAGATTGCTAGGGTCATTTACCCCTAGTCTATTCCATTGATCCACCCTTCTGTCTCTTGGCTAGGACTGGTAGACCACCATCTATCATATTTTTTGATTAGTTCCCTTGATATTCTTGATATTTTGTTCTTCCAAATCAATTTTGTTATTTTTTCTAGTTCTATAAAATATTTTTTTTGTAGTTTGATAACTATGGTACTGAATAAGTAAATTGATTAAGTAGGATTGTCATTTTTATTATATTAGGTCAGGCTACCCATGAGCAATTAATGTTTTTCCAGTTGTTTAGATTTAGTTTTATTTGTGTGAAAAGTGTTTTGTAATTGTGTTCATATAATTCCTGTTTTGTCTTGGCATATAGATTCCCAAATAGTATATATTTTCTGAAGTGATTCTAAATGGAATTTCTCATTCTAATTCTTGCTGAGTTTTGTTGGAAATATATAGATATGATGATGATTTATGTGGGTTTATTTTGTACCCTGTAACTCTGATAAAGTTATTATTTCTACTAGCTTTTTAGTTTATTTTCTAGAATTCTCTAAGTATGCCATCATATCATCCGCAAAGAGTGATAGTTTAGTTTCCTCATTGCCTACTTTAATTCCTTCAATTTTTTTCTTCTCTGATTGCTACCACTAGTATTTTTATTACTGTATTAAACAACAGTGGTGATAATGGACATCCTTGCTTCATTCCTGATCTTACTGAGAAGGCTTCTAACTTATCCCCTTTGCAGTAGGTACTTACTAATGGTTTTAAATAATTCCTACTTATAATTTTGAGGAAAAGCCCTTTTTTCCTATGCTTTCTAGTGTTTTCAATAGGAATGGGTGTTGTATTTTGTCAATGTCTTTTTCTGAATCTAGTAAAATAATCACGTGATTTCTGTTAGTCTGATTATTATGCTGATGATTTTCCTAATATTAAACTAGCATTGTATTTCTGGTATAAATCCCAACTGGCCATAGTGAATAATCCTTGTGGTATATTGCTATAGTTTCTGCTCCCACTAGCCTTTTCATGAGAGTCATCCCCCCCTTTCATACTAGGTGTACTAAAAGCTAATGACTATATTCACACTTCTGGCAGCTACAAAGACATAAGCATTACTGGGACTTGCTCTGATATAACTTATTATTGGATTATGGATATGAAATGCTGTCTTATTGACAAGGAATAGATGAAATAAAACAGGAAGTGGAGTAGCATTTGTATATTAAAATGGTATATTCACACAAAGAAGTAGAAGTAGAAAGCATTGTGAAAAGCATTTGGGAAAGAATCAGGGGAAGGAGAAAGGTAGTAGTTATTTGGTAAGAATGTACTGAAGAATTGATTCCTGGTCTTTATATTGGATGGGGGAAGAGGAGAAGATTATCCTTCTTTATTACTTATAATGCTAAGGGAAGAAGTATTTAAACACTAATTCAATAAGTGCTATGAAAAATAGTTCCTTTCCAGGTTAGAGCAAGAGTGAACTTTTTATAATCTTTGAGAAGACAAAAAAAAAATTGATGGTACAATTGGTTGGTAGAAAGTTAGGAAATGAATTAAGATGTTTCTTATTAAAAGTTGGAAGATTAACGAAGTTATATAAAATAGAGTCAATGAGACTCAGTGACTAAGTGAGTTTGAGAGAAAATATTTTGATAAAAACAGAAAATATTAATGGATGATTTATTTTAGCAAGTTAAAAAAATTGTTGCTTTGTTCAAACATTGTTCTACTTAAGGCAACAAAGTTTTCCACACAACATCTACTAAGATCCCTGCCATAAATATAGGTGAGGCTAGTTTTTCTCTAAAAGGTAATAAAACCATTCTTGAATCTAGGGGGACATAGTTTAAATGACAAAGTAGCTATGTAAGCACAAAAGTCCAATGCACAATTGGAAATAACAGGTCTATATTTGAACTTGTTAAATGCAAAAGAAGGGGTAACCCTAACCCTAACCCAACCGAATCAATATAGTTCCCTTGCTGAATATCCATTCAAATATCATTAAGTAAACTTCATTTTGTTAAATGTTACATGTTCTACAAAGCTTTTCATTTAGCCCAAATTGCCAGACTGGCCTGAATCAGGCCTCTTGAGCCAGAATGCAAAGGAAGATGCTTTTCTTGGAGTCTTTCAAGGTAGCAATGTATAAACTACCTGTAACCCTTTACAGTAATGTCAAACTTTCTAAAAACTGTGTGAAGGAAAATATCTCTTTTAGCACTCCAATGGTGGGTGTTACAGAGTAACACCATATCCAATAGCCTGGCATCCTCTAGTGTCCCCTGTTGGCCCCAGGAACCATGAAGGAAGGAGCTAGTGAGATTTAAAATTCGATCTAGGGAAGGAGAGGCTCTCTTTATTTCCACTCTTGATTTATGGTTAGGCTGTGGCAGAGACATGGTCTTTGCCAGCCAAATGAAGAATCAGGCTGATCTTTCCTTGAAATCTCTCTCTGTCTCTGTCTCTGTCTCTGTCTCTGTCTCTCTGTCTCTCTCTCTCTCTCTCTCTCTCTCTCTCACACACACACACACACACACACACACACACACATGCTTTATTAGTAAACACATAACTCTGACCAAACTCATCGTTTTATTTTTTACAAAATACAATAAAACAAGCTTAAAGTCTTGATTCTCCAAGTATAAGATAAACTACCTGGACAGAAGAAAGAAATAGGAGATGAGCTTAGAAAACATTACAAACTCAGCACAAAGGAATGCTATCTCATTGGAAAGTGAACTCCTTCAGAGTAAGGACTCTTACTTTTTTTATATGCTAAACAGTATTTTGTATATATTAAGCAATTAATAAATACCTTATTCATATGCTAATAATCTTGATTTTCTGTTATTCATTATCTGCTGGAAATTTATGCTAATAAAAGAATAATCAATATATTTTTTACCTTTCCTTAATGACAATTTCATTCTTTAAAAAGAAGAAATGAGGTAACTAGATGATTCAGAGAGAGAGAGAGCCAGGAATGGCCACCAGAGGTCATAGGTTCAAATTCGGCCTCAGATACTTCCTAGTTGTGTAACCCTGAGCAAGTCACTTAAGTCCAAGTTATTAAATTTCCTTGTCCTTACCATTCTTCTGTCTTAGAGGCATTATTTAGTATTGGTTTCAATACCAAGATAAGGGTTTTTTTTAAGTAAGAGAAAACAGCAAGGGAAATTGTTATTCTGGATGTGATTCTAAACTATAAAGAAGAAATTGTTGCTGATGTAGAAATCCTTGGGAAAGAATGGAGAGAAGAAAGGAAAAGATGCAATATGTACTCTAGGTTTGGGGAAAGTAGATTTTAAGCAATTGAGAGAAAAATTAGATAGGATTCCATGGCCTAAAGTTCTATAGGAGGGCTCTATTTAGGAAGGATTAGATGACTCAGAGAAATGAAATTCTGACAACATAAATGATCTGATGTTATGGGAGAAATAGTTCATCTTTGAGTATATATTACTTGTTACTTGGTTACTGCTGACAAATGAATCTACCACTATGCAGATATTGTACAGATAAAAAACTAGGTTTTATTAAGCTTAAGCACAGGTTCAATTGGTTTTTAAAATTTTGAACCAAGATTAGGATTCTAATGAGATTTTTTTATAGACAAACATATCAAAGAGAAGGATAAATATTTTTTATACATAACAATCTCCTCCACATCACCTTAGCCTATAAAAGTTGAACAAACTTAAAATCATAATCTCATATATCCCCTAAGAAAACAGAACTAGCTTTACAAGACTCTATAGGTCTATAGGTAAACTAACTCAAGTTACAGATTAAACTATATTTATTTATTTTAAAATTTTATTTATATAATTGATTACTTTAGAATATTTTCTCATGGTTACATGATTCATATTTTCTGTCCCATCCTCACTCCCCCACACCTGTAGCAAACAAGCAATTTAACTGGGTTTTATAGGTATCATTGATGAAGACCTATTTCCATATTATGAATATTTGCATTAGATTGATCATTTAGAGTCTACATCCCCAATCATCATATCCCCACCAAACCATGTGATCAAGGAAACATTATTCTTCTGTGTTTCTACACCCATAGTTCTTCCTCTGGAAGGGGGTAGTTTAAACTAAATTTAAAGGGTTCACAATGGACTGAATGAGTGGGGAGATTTGTATGCCTCAAAAATAACTGCAAAATCAACATTAGGAAAATTATTTCACAAATAGTTGCCTATGAGAATCCTTCCACACATAGTTAGGCAGATCACTTTGAGAAGCTCAAACTTCCCTTTGGATTCTTATCTGAGGAATGTTTTAAAAAAAAGTCTTCCCTTAATATTACTATTCCATTTAGCCTTGTGAGATTAATATGAGCAGAAAACAGACCTCAGTTAACCAAATGTTCCAGGAGGAATGGCATGATAAAACTGAATAAAAGAAGAATAAAAGATTCCCATTGCACCAATGTGTAAGAAAAAAGGAAGCTATTTTATGTGACCAATGTGAATGCTCAGATAATTCACCTCTCAAACAAGATTTTTTAAAAAAGACACTTATAGAAGATAGCTAACCAAATATATAACCCAAGTAATAAATTCACACCACTAAAAATTAGAAGAAAATCAGATCAGATAAGTTTCACAACTATGGCTAGGGGGTAATTTTTACCAAACAAGTAATTCATGTGATAGCAAAAGATAAAATAGATATTTTCAAGTACATGAAATTGAAAAACTTATGTATGCCCCAAAACAATAGGACCAGGTATATTAAAAAAAATAAGAAGAGGGAAGAATGGGAAAAGGAAAATGGGGAAAGGGGGTCCCTGTCTCTATCTAAAGCCTTTCCCCTCCCTCCTCAAGTTTGTGGGGGGAACTCAGGCCTTGGCAGCCTGAGCCCGCTGGGAAAAAGTCAAGTTGACTCACCCCTGGGCAACAGGTGCTGAGTTAAAGTCTGTTCAGATTTCTCTTCAGAAAGTCCCTTCAATTGGGAAGTGTTGGGGGGAAAGATTTCCAGTTACCAGCAGGAAAAATGGGTAACCCTCAGGAGAAAGTCTTTGTCCCACCTTCTCTCTTTGGCTTCTCAAGACCAAGAGACCTCACTGCTCTCCCCCCATCATCTTCTCCTCTTCCAGATTTTACTCCTGGGGCCCATGATCAATTTCACATATTCTTCAGCCTAGCACTTTTTCTCTAGTGCCAGCCTCTGTCACAAATCCTCCATTCCCTGTTGTTCGTGTGGTGCCACCCTGGCCCATGCCAGTTACTTATCTTCTATGTCTATTTTAATCTATCTATGCTACTTATTATTCCCATCTAACCTTCCCCCTCCCAGAATAATAAATCTTATCTTAATCTGTCTATTTTCTAATCTAAGTTCCTATCTTATGCTAAGGCTGAGTTGTGGGAAGAGAGTTAGGATTGTTTTTTTACAGTATAACAATTTCTTAATACAAAAGTCATTCCTATTGCAATCAATATAAAATTTAAATCTTAAGTAAAATTGAACTATCCTATACCTTATGTAATACTAATTCCAATCTGACAATTCATAACATTTATAGGTATACATATTAACTTGTATCTAATGAAATATGATTTATTCTGTCCCTATGTTACCTCTCTAGTTATAATATTCCCTTTTCCACACTAAACTACTCTGTCCCTGTCTATTAATGATTAGTATTTTAACTCTCTTTTCTATCTATATTACTGGATTAGATCATTATTATGATATATATATATACATGTCTGCTATTTGTACACATTTACATATGTTACATGTTATTTAAATACATATATACATATATATCCTTTGGTAGTAGAGATTTATGTACAGATATACAATTTATGGGTTGTCCTTATTTACAGCACAGCCCCTAATGATAGTGTAAAATTTGTTCGTGTTCTAGATATGTTGTGGCGGATGTATATTTATTCCAATGTGCATGTGAATGTACTTCCCTATATGTGAAGTTAATGTGATTGGTGATTAATTTTACATCATCCATTTTCCTGATGTTCATTCCCCATAATGTCTTTGATTCAAAGTTCTTTCCAGTTGTCCATGTATCTTCCATCCTTTGGTATTGCTTGAAGTTTGTCACAGGTCCGGGGTGCCTTCTCCTTTACAGGATACATAATTGCCTGTTGTCTCACCTTGAAAGAGGATCTCAGGTATCCAGAACTACAGGATCACATATGTGTGTAAGATTAATGTGTGCGTGCATATAAGAGTGAATATGTTGATGCATATGAGTGAAACTTTATACAGGATGTTTCTGCCATCCTCAAGTGTGCAAGTGAGACTTTTTTTTAAATGTAATAAATGTAGGTAACTTTCTTAATGTGTGAATGTAAGGGAGATTATTCTATTCCTATGTGGTTGATTGTAGAGGTCAATGATATTTTAGTCTAGGCTTGAGATTGAAATTCTTATATAGGTTTAACAATTCTAAGGGATTCTAAATACACCCAAATAAACTCCCAGGTTCCACAAGGAACCACTTCTCCTTTGTTTCACAGGCTACACCAATCCTCCCTGATCTAACTAACACCAATTTATACTATCTGTCTTGGGCATTATTCTATTTTGGTTTCATTGTCTCTGTTCAGGATCTCTATTTCTTCTTGTGTGATTTTGTTGGATTCATGGGCTCTATGTTTATTTATCAAGGGTTATTCTTGGGGTGTCTGTGTTTGAATGGATCCGTGGGCTTCCATTAAGTTGTCTTTTGGTGTGTTATCATGGGCATAGTGATGTTTAATGTGAGATGCATGAAGCCAAGAATCTTTTCCTACTACATTGATTGATGTAGGAGTGGTGAGAGCTACATCATATGGACCAATCCATCTGGGCTCTGTGGGTTTGTCTTTGGCAAAATTTTTTTACATATACTTTGTCCCCTGGTCTTATGTTATGCAATGAGAATTCTAGTGGAACCCTTTGCACTAGTAGTTCTAGCCTTCTCAGTTCTTCCAGCCTATTTTGTATCTGTGTCAGATAGGTGTGTAACTGGCATTCCTCTCCCAGCATGGAAAGATAAGATGGTTTAGCAGTACTTCCTATCCATACTGGCTGTTCGTACAATATCTCCTATGGGGAAATATATAAGTCTCCTCTGGGTTTCATCCTCAGATAGAACAGTGCAAGTGGAAGAATCTCTGTCTATTTAAGATGAGTTTGGGCACAGAGTTTAGCTATTGTGGTTTTTAACTCCTTATTCATTCTTTCTACCTGTACTGAATTTTCTGGTCTACATGCATTATGGAATTACCCTTTATTCCCAGAGACTTATATACTTGTAAAATGCTAGATGTAAAGTGACTTCCCCTGTCTGAATATATGGCATCTGGAATGCCATATCTAGGAACTATTTCTTTAAGCAATGTTTTCACTACCATGCCAGTGTTGTTTTTCTTTGATGGATATGCTTCTGTCCATTGAGTGAGTCTGTCCACTATGACTAAAACACATTTATATCTTCAGTCCCCAGGCAGGTTAATAAAATCAATCTACAGAACTGAAAAGGCGTATAAGCTAGGGATCGCTCTCCCAATGCCTTGCATTTGATATGATCTTGATTAAACTTTCTACAGATGTCATATGTCTGACACACTCTTATAGCAGTTGTTGATATCCTTGGAGCTTCCCAAAACTGGTGGACCTTATCCAGCATGTATTGCACTCCATAATGACCTCTGAAGTGAATTACATTACATAGATTTGGTATAGTCTTTTGGGCAAGATGGGCTTTCTTCCTTGTGATAACCAGATTCCTTTGACTAATCTGGCTCCTAGATGTTCTTGCCATGACTGAATCTCCTCTTGGCAGTATGCTTGTTTGAGATCATGCTTATTTACCAGAGAGAAATTCAGAACATGGATAAACTGGCCATGAATCTTGCTGTTACATCTGCCCTGTGATTTCCTAGGGATACCTTGTCCTAGGGATACGCCAGAGGAGTGAGCCTTGCAATGGATCACTGCAACTTCCTTTGGCAAGTTCACTGCTTCTAAGAGTTGGTTTATGAGGTTCTCGTATGCGATCCTTTTCCAGATATGACAAACTTCCTATTTTTCCAAGTTTGTCCTGTGGCAAATAAAATTCCAAAGACATAAGCTGAATCCGTATATATATTCACCCTTTTGCCTTTGGATTGTACCAGTGCTTCTATGAGGGCTCTGAGCACTGACATGACTTGGTAACAATGCATGCCAGAGGGTCCCAACTGCAGCCCCTGTGAGTCTTTTGCCTTTGAAAACATATGAAGAACTATCCAAATAAATCTGAAGGTCTGGATCATTGAGTGGTGTATCCTTCAGATCTTCTCTGATTCTATGTACTGTTTCTACAGTCTGTGTGCAGTCATGTATGGGCTTTTCTCCCAATGGTAGGTCGGGGATTAATGTGGCTGGATTCAATGATGCACATCTATGTAAAAACAGATTATCATTTACCAGCAAAATGATTTTGTACTGAGATAGCCTTGCAGATGTAAATGTATGCCTACTCTGGGATTTTAGCAATTTTTTCTAGCTGGTATGCAGAGTAAGCATAGAGCTTGCACCCCAGCTCTAATTCATTAGCTTTTTTAACCATGAGGGAAGCAGCAGCAACGCTGCGCAGACAATGCACCAAGCCTTTTGCCACCAGGTCTAAAATTGCATTATAATTTGAAATAGGTCTTAAACTCAATCCTAGATATTGGGCTAGCACTCCAGAAGCTATATACCTTTAGCCTCATGGACATATAGATGAAAATCTTTGTTATAATTTGGAATGCCAAGGGCTGGAGCTGTTAGGATAGCTTGTTTTAAAGTGGACAGAGCATGTAGATGTTCTTTCATGAGCTTCAATGGCTCCTCAACCTCATCTTTTGTCAGATCTGTGAGACACTTGGAAATATGTGAATATCTGGAGATATAATGACATGAGAACCCAGTAGTGGCCAGGAATGCCCTAAGTTGTCTTTTTGTACGTGAAATACTTAGTTTCTGTATATCCACTATTCTCTTACTGGATATTTTCCTGGTGACCTTTTCTAGGATAAAACCTAGGTACTCAACTTTTGGGAGAACCCATTGCAACTTTGTTTTTGAGACCTTAGGTCTTCTTTTGTACAATTTGATTAGAAGCCTCTTTGAGTCTTCTAGGCATGTTTTTGCATCAGGGGATGCTAGAAGCAGATCATCCACATAATGTACTAGCTTGCTGTGTTTGAATTTTATATTTCCTAGGTCTCTTTTCAGCAGCTGGCAGAAAATTGATGCACTCTCACAACAGCACTGCACTAAACGAGTCCAGCAGAGCTTATTTTTCTTCCAGAAGAATGCAAATATATTTTGGCTATCGGGTTGGAGAGGAATTGTAAAATATGCATTGCTTGAGTCAATTATGGTATACCATAATGCGTTGCTAGGTATCTCAGAAATACTGTCATTGGGAGATGGTGTGATGGTATGGGTTTTCTTGATTATATTATTGATTGCTCTGAGATCCTGCACAAATCGCCAATTTACCATACCATCAGAATTTGGCTTGCTCTTTTTAATAGTTAGTATTGGGCTATTATATTCTGACACTGTGTGTCTCAATATGCCCTGCTCCAGCAAGCTGTTGATAATAGGTGTTATGCCTTCTTCAGCTTCTTTGCTGAGCTTATACCAAAGGATCTTGGGAGGTATACAATCTTTGACTTCTATCTTTTCTGATTGTACCAATTTAATCATTCGTTCTTATGTGCTGCCCATACACCCTGTGGAATGTCTGTAGGAATGTCATAAAGAGATGTAATAATCTGCTGCTGATCAGTGGTCTCATCAAGCTGTCCCAAAAATAATAGAGGATAATGTTTCAGGGATTGTTTTGGTGAATGGAGGTATATGTTCCCTGATCACTCACATTGTAAAGTTGCCCCAATTTTACAAAGAAAATCACGTCCAAAAAGGTTGTCTGGACACCCTGGTATTAGAAGGAATATATGGTCAATGGACAGTGGACCTAATGTTACCATCTTAGATTTCAATTGAGGGACTCATTCTATCTGTCCCGTAGCACCTGCCATTGAAACCATACCCTCGATTGTGGTGTCCCCTGGGAATGATTTTAATACGGATTTGGCTGCCCCTGTATCAATGAGAGTATTGTAATTTTGATCTCCCACTTTGATCCATATATATGGTTCCTGTATCTCTGCCTCATATTGCAAACTAGCTATTATGTTGTTTGCATGCACAGGTTTCTCATTATCATCTTTACTTTCTTGCCCCAGGGTTTGTTTCTTTCTTCTTCACCAAGAAAATCTCTTCTTCAGTGTCAACTTCAACTGCTCAGAACCAGAGAAACCCAAAAAACCAAATCAGCTTCACAAAGGTCTTTCAGCCAGGTTCAAACTCCAGAGAGAGAGAGAGAGAGAGTATGTGACTCCTAGTCAGAGTAAAAGTCCAAAAAAAACCAAGTTTCTCCCCTCAGTGTGGCCAGCAAAAGCCCCCAACTGCCCCTCCTGAGAACATTCCATTGGAATCCTGGTTCTTGCATCTTGGTCCACACGTCCTGCAAAACTTCTCTCTTCATGTCTCTATCATATACTAGAGAATGAATGTGGTAAAGGTCTAGATCTTGCTTGAACTGCAGGCAAAAAGCCTTTAGGTGTAGTAGTGTTGAGTTGAATGCATGTTGAGTTGAATTGAATTGAATTGAATGGAATTTATTTATCTCTGATATGTGTTGTTTGGCAACAAAAGTTGTTATTGCTCAGTTATGTCTAACTCTTCATGAGCCCATTTGGGATTCTTTTGGCAAATATACTAGAATAATTGCCTATTTCCTTCTCCAGCTCATTTTACAGATGAAGAAATTGAGGCAAACAGGATTAAGAGACTTGTCCAGAGTCACATAGCTAGAAAATGTCCGAGACCAGATTTGAACTCGGGAAGAAAAGTCTTCCTGACTTCAGGTCTAACACTCTATCTACTGTGTCATATAGCTTAGGCAACAAAAATGATACGAGTAAACCAAATCAAGATGCTAATGAAGTCAAGATCAGTCCCTGACTATAAGATGACTTCATTAATGCCTGGAGTAAAGGTGCCTTCTTGGTCCCACTTTTAGCCTGCCTTTCCAGGAAGGAGAATATTTTGAATAGATTGTTAAAACGCACTATTTATGATAAAGCTATGGCCTCAGTGGCACCCTTAGAACCAGATGTGGCTTTCAGAACTATCTATTTGAAATCTCCACTTCTTTTTCTACTTAACCTCAAAGGAAGCTTGTCCCTGGCAGCTAGGAAGGATTCTAGAAGGGTTTTCTTTCTTGTATTCCTAGTAAACCAGCTTCTTATGAAGACTGCAATTCTATAACTATTCATCTTGGATTTATTTGTAAAAGGTAATCTCAACACCATTGTTTTAGAAAGCATATCCCTGTTACCTTCCACTGGACAACTAAATTTGACTTAAGTAAATTAGAGGAGTTGTAGAAGTTGAAATACGACCAGATCCTATGGAAAAATTTCTACTTCTTTCTCCATCAGTAACTAGATGATGCATGTCTTTCCCAAAAGCCCCTTTCTCAATCTTCCTCTTCTAAAAGATTTATAATTCATATATGCCATAACAGTAAAAATGCTTAAGGCAAGGCCAAGATCTGGTGGCACTACTAGTGTCACAAAAGGTTTCTATGTCCAAATCTGTTTTAAAATCCTCCCAATTGGAATAGTCAATGTTGGAGGTGTTGTAGAAAGACAGACACACTAATAAACCATTGGTGGAGCTTTGGTTGAATCATTCTAGTAATCAATTTGGAATTAATTTTTTTAAAAAGTAGCTAAAATGTTTATAATCCTTTGGCCTAGAGATCTCACTGATGGGAATATTTCACAAGGATTTCAAAGATAGAAACTTCTCCTGTATACCAAAATATAGCAGCACCTTTTTAATAGTAAAGGCCTTTGAGTTGGGATAGAGGAACAGATTCATATTGAATAATGGCTAAACAAATTGTAACATACTTATGTAATGATACTTTACTGAATTATTAGAAATGACTATAAGAAATCATGGAAGCATGGGGAAACTTACACAAACTAAAGAAACAAGAAGCAGAAGTAGGAAATAATGAGTATAAGAATATAAATATGCAGCTAGGTAGCATAGGGGGATAAAGCACCAGATTTGGGAGTAAGAGGGGTTAGGTTCAAATGTGACCTCAGACACCTAGCTCTGTGACCTTGAGCCTAGTCCCTACTACTCTTCTGCCTTAGGATGATAGTATTGATTCTAAGACAGAAGTTGAGTTTTTAAAAATGGAAATGGAAATAACAATAAATAAATCAAAACTAAATTGCATAATTGTAATGACCCAAATTTGGTCCAAAGAAGAGATATTAGGATAACTTCCCTCTCTTCTTTAAGTAGGAAGAAAATGGGTGAATATAGTTAATTGGAAATAATGTTGATATGTTGATTAATTTTGCTGAACTTTTTCTTTCTTTTTTTTTCTTTTGTAATGGTATACAATGACTTCATTCTCTTAGGGCCATACTGCTACATTGCTCCTCAGGGTTCCAATACATCCAGAGGAGTCTGTGGTGGCTTTTTCTTAATTGACATTGTCTCAAACTCCTACTGGCTATGTTCTTCCCAATTTTTAGGGAGCCAGTGATAAGCATCTCACTTCTAATCAATCACCAAAAATTAATTGAATGTTACAAAAGAGATATAGCAGAAATAAATATATAAACATTTGTCCCTAACACCTTAGGGATATAATCTCACCTTTAAAACTTTGGTCAGGGGAGAGGCAAAAAGGGAAGAGATGATTAGTCATCACCACTTAGCCCTGTTCCTCAGTTAGTCCTGCTAAATTCATGTTTAAAGTTGCCCTTGATTCCATTTCTGTTAAATTAGTCTTAGATGTTCCTCGTGGCATCAGTGAGGGTTGCCTATTACACCTGACCTGGATTCCTGGACTTGGGAGATTCTACTTTCTTCACATAGAATAGAAAAAAAAACAACTAAAAGGACTAGGATCCAAGTGCAATTCTTAGGCACTTCATGGCCTCAGGAGGAAAGGCCCCATAACCCTAGCTTTTACAGCATGGTTTTCTCACTGAAACCCAAGTGAAGGACACTCCTCAATACCTCAGAGAAGAATCCAGCAAAAACAGAGAAGATCAGAACTGACTTAGGACCTTGCATTAAGCCAATCAGAACCAGTAACAGAATGTCTACAAATACTCTAGTGCTCACAATTCTCCTATAAAAGCAACAACTCCCTCACTGGTGAAGCCATGGCACTCGTACACAGCTGGCACTTGGGAAGCTGCTCTATTACCCCTCTTCCCAACTCCCAAGGACATTTTTTGCATTTCCCACTCCTCTGTCTAGCTGCCCAAAGCAAGTCTCTCTGGTAATTGGGGGGGGGGGGCTCACAGACAGCCTGAATTTGCCTTCTGGGCACTCAACTGGAAAAAGGTTCACCAACCCTGAAATACTTCCTGATATCTTCCAAATGGATAAAGTTATCTTAGTGAAATCATGGAATATGCACATTGCACTTTGTTATAAGAATTGATTCCTTGTCTCAGTAGAGAAGAGGAAGGAATATGTTAGAAAATATAAGTGACATAAAAACATATGATGCTAATAAAATTTAAAAAGAAAGATGATGGGGGCAGTAAGGTAGCTCGGTAGATAAAATGCAAAGCTTGGAGTTAAGAGGATCTGGGTTAGAATCTGATTTCAGAAACCTCCTAGCTGTGTGACACTGGGCAAAGAACTTAACTCCATTTGCCAAGTCCTTAGCCTTCTGTCTTAGAGTTCTTACTGAGATAAAAAAGTAAAAAAATTTAAAAAAGAAAATAAAGATGATAAAGTACAAGAGATGCACAGACTTTTTTTGATTAGTATCTAAACCCCTGACGTTTAGAATGAATTGAGGTTGGTGATGGATACTAAGAACAACACCAAGGACTTTTAAACCATGGTAGCATCAAAAGCAAGATCAAAGAAGGGATATGAACTCGACTTGTCTCAGTCAAAGAGTGATATTGAATGACAGAGTGAAGGCAAGAGAAATAATTTTTTATGTTGCTTCTTTTTTCTCTACCAAGAGCAAGCTTTGAACTAGGAAGATCACAAAATTTTCAGGTTGTTGAAACTCAAGGTAAGTGAGGAAATGGTAAAAGATCATTTTGATGTCCTAATTGAGTTAGTCACCAAACATATGGTCTAGATTCTAGGATATGAGGAAAAAACAGGCGTGTATGTAGCAACAGTGGTCAGGAGAGCACCACTTGAAATTTCATTTCAGAACAGGGATATTTGTTGGAAAGGAAAACCTCTTATGGAGCCAGGCTGGGCTATTTTGATGACAAATTGTGTCTGAAACTCAGGAAGAACAGACTATCAGAGGGAACCCCTCCCCAATCTTTGTAAGTGGCTCTGTCTCTTGTGACATTTTTCTCCCCTTTTCTTTCCCGTGGATTTCTATATTGGAGTAAGAGGTAGAAATAATTTTTCTCCTCTTCCCTCTAGCAACAATGGTGACACCAAAAGCATATGCAGAGGGGGCAGCTGGGTGGCTCAGTGGATTGAGAGCCAGGCCTAGAGATGGGAAGTCCTAGGTAACCCTGGGCAAGTCACTTAACCCCCATTGCCTAGCCCTTACCACTCTTCTGCCTTGGAGCCAATACACAGTATTGACTCCAAGACGGAAGGTAAAGGTTCTAAAAATTAAAAAAAAAAAAAAGCACATGCAGAGTTGTGCTCTCCTGTGCAGGCCTAAAATCGGAACCCTTAGCCCTTCCAGTTCTGACTGCTTTCTGTTTCCTTTTCTCAGTGACTATTGTAAACCTTAAAATTTCTTAGACTTATGAATGTTGGAAATTTCCCCATTGGGAAATTTCATACTTGAAAAAATTTCCTACTGATAGTAAGAACTCTATTGGGATGTGAAACTCCTTGGCATGGGAGGATCCTTTTCCTCCCTACTTAAGACTACTTTAGGACAGAAACCTTTTGCTAAACAATGGAAAGGGCTTTGACCTATGCTTAAACATAGAACAGGAAGTTCTTTGAGTCATGATTGATTTTAGAATTGATACAATAGAGATACTTGGAATGACAGAACCAGGTCTTGGAACTTACAATCTCCACCCTACTCAGAGTAACAGGAGTTAGGAAGGGCTGCAGCAAAGATCAAGATTTAATTATTTGAGAATATGACCTTCAATAGACATGTGCAAAGGAAACAGACCTCTGGGCGGTCCTGGGTTAAGCTAGAGCCACCATTGGCACAGGGGAGACATTGACAGTGATTGGTAGATGTGAGAACTGAGGGGAGGGGACTTAGATGGTTTCCTTAAAGATAGCAGGGTCTGAGAGGAAGGGGAGGAGGTTTTGCTCTGAGAGGTTTTGCTCTGAAGGAGTCTGAAAGGAGAGAGGTCCTGGAGGGAGAGCTCCTGGAGAGATCTGAGAGGAGGGCTTGCATTGAAGGAGGCTGGAGGTGGAGGCCCCTGAGACTTTTTCTCCATTTTGGTCACGTGAGTGATAGGGACTGATCTCTTTTCTTTGCCTCAGCTATCTAAGGGCTTGGGCCTTTGGCCCAGCCTAAGCAGAGGGGGTATTAAGCCCTATTCCCTTCTCTCCCCTTTGTCTCTCTCTCTCTCTCTCTCTCTCTCTCTCTCTCTCTCTCTCTCTCTCTCTCTCTCTCTCTCTCTCTCTCTCTCTCTCTCTCCCTCTCTCTCTCTATCTCTAATACTTTTCTTCCTCCTGTTTGAAATTAAAACTCCATAAAAGGTTGACTGCTGACTTGAGTTTTCATTTAGGAATTACATAGCTGAATTCCTTGGCGACCTTAAATTAATATATATCAGTCTTTTAAAGTGATTTCCATATCACACTATCAAACTTGAAAAATAGACATTTCCAGCCTTGTGGATAATACTGAGTTTGATAGTTCCTAAATTCAAGAAGCAATCACCAGCTGGCTAGAGGAAGAATACTACTGTAATGGCATAGTCTTCTGGAAGAAAAAGAAAACCACCAGTAAGAGGATCCTATAGTTAAAGTATTAAAACCATATCATGGCTGAGCAGGTTACTTGGATCTCTCTGCGAGCTGTTCAGACAAATCTAAGGGGAGACCCACAGAGGGTAGTATAATGGGTTGTGTTTTGTGTTGCCTGATTAGTCTGTCAAGAAATTTATATCAACATGTAAAACCCAATGGAATTGCATGTTGGCTCTGGGAGGAGAGAGAGGGAAAGAATATGGATCATGTAACCATGGGAAAATGTTCTTAATTCATTGATTAAATTTTTTAAAAAAAGAAAAGAAATACTTATCAAGTGCCTGCTATGTATCAGGCATGTGCTAAACATTAAAGATGCAAAAACAGTCCATGTTCTCAAGAAACTTATGATCTAATTGGGTAGACAACATGCAAACAACTATGTACTCTATATTGTAAGATATATGCACACTCATACTATACACACACCCAAATGTATTATATACATACCCACACAGTTACATATTATACTGTGTTGTCACATGGGTATATATCTGTCATACTTGTTTATGTACACATATGTACATGTACGTATATAAATTGGAGATAACCAATAAAGTGGAGACACTAGAATTAAAGGCAACTTTTCTCTTTGGGTTTACTTATACAGGTCTGTGAGTCCTTTGTATTGTGCTAGAGAAAGAACGTTTTGCAACAAACTGAGTGGTGCATACATCAGAGTGAGTGATTGACAGGAGCATGGGACTAAGAGTCACATGGGAGCCTAAGGCTGGAAGATCTGGGGAAGGTTCTATGCCCCAACTGACAGATTTCTTTCCTGAAAGGACCTTGGTTGAAGACTGGGAAAAAACAGGTTTCTGGCTTTCTCCTAATAACTGAAGAAAGAAATCTTTGAATCTGCTGCTGGCAGCTTGAGTAAAGAAGACTGAAGACACACACTTCACCTCTGGACCTGTTTGGGCACTAATCAGCTAAAGATCCTGGCCCATTTGATTGGACTACTTGTGTGAGATTTGACTATTGGGGAAAATTACTGCTTACCTTAATAAGACAGTTTTAGATAGTTTATAGATATTAGATTGTAAGATAACCTGTAGATTTTCTCCTGAACTCCTGTTCCTTCCTCCCCTTCCCAAACAATAAATCTGAATTTTTTATATGTTCCCTTTTGTTCATTCCTCACCAAATTCCTATCATAACAGTATTATACATAATTTCTGTAGTGAAGGAAATAAAAAGTGGCCCTATACCCAATACCAATTGTGTGCTTTTGTGGGAAGGGTCTTTGTTTTCCCACATTTTAGGAAACCCTAAACAGAGCCATAATAAAGTTTTATCTTAGAACTTTTCAAGAGAAATCCAAGTGGGGCTAGAAATGAGGCAGATGGAACATTTAACCCCTTTGTGTTCAGGTCCTCAGGATCAACCCTGGTTTATTTGAGCCTGAAGCCTTTCCTGGGGAGGAGGTATGCCTTAAGCAATGTATAGGACCTGAAATTGCTAAATAAGCTGCTGTGAACTTTTGGGGAATAAGTGACTTGGTATTGCTGCATTAGAATCAGCAATTGAACTGAGTATGAAACTGTACCCTTTCTGCAATGCCCAAGGAAGGGGCCTTTGATCCCTGTCTTAATCCATTTAAAACTCATTCCCCAACATAGAATGAGTTTTAAAGATTCCCCACTCAGTACCTCCTGGCTACTCCTATGGGAGTAACTCTGGAGATCCATACAGAGAGACTCTTGGCCTTTTTACACATACTTACACAGCAAACATATAACTAGAGATTTATATCATTTATATTTCCTCCTGTTTTCACACTTATTCAATAAGCATTTTCTTAACCATATTAATTGTATACCACTGAGAGGCAAGCTTATGATGGTTTTAAAATTATTTTCCCTTTACAATGTTATAGTCAAGGTATAGTTCTCTTATTTCTCTAACTATTGCTTCATACAAATCTTCTCAGGTTTCTCTGAATCTGACCTTTTCGTTATTTCTAATGATACAACAATATTCCATTGCATTCTTAAATGTGTTCAGATATTCCCTAATTATTGTTATAATAGGTATTGCTACGTATTTTTGTACTAATGAGCTCTTTCCCTACTTCCTTGATCTCTTTGAGGTATCTACGTAGTAGCAGTATCACTGGGTCAAAAGGCATGTATAGTTTATTGCTTTTTTTGGTATAGTTAAAAATTGTTTCCCAGATTTGCTAGATCAGTTCACAATTTCACTAATGCATTGGCTTACCTGTCTTCCCAAAATTATCATTTTGCTTTTTTGGTAATTTTTAACAAGCTGATGAGAATTAGGTAGCATCTCAGTATTATTTTAATTTTCACGTCTCTTATTCTTTGTGATTTGGAGAACTTTTTTCATTTAGTTGTTATAGTTTGTCTATCTTTTGACAATTACCTGTTCATGAGTTTTGACCATTTTTCTATTTGGGAATTGCTCTTATTCTTTTATATATTCTTATCACTTCCCTATATATACCTGTACCTCTTCTGTCCTCAACAATCCCTTTAACTATTACACTTCTGACCACAATCAGTGAAATTCACTGCAAAAAGATTTCTCCAATTAACTATTTTCCTTCTAATTCCATTTGTATTGTTTTTATAAAAACTTGTCATTTTTTTGTCATTAAATGTAATGCCAATGTAATATTAATATACTGTTGGTAGAGTCGTGAATTGATCTAACTTGTTCTAAATGAGAAAATACATTAATAAGATCTATCCATTTTTACCCTGGAAATTTCTATCCTCTTTTTGGTCAGGAACTCTTCCCCTACCCATAGTTATAAAAGGTAATTCTTCCCCTGTTTCTCTGTTTATGACATTATTATTTTGATCATGGTCATGTATCTATTTAGAGCTTGAATTGGGGAAGAGTGCTGCAAATAGGGAGCATAGGGTGAAAGGTATAGCCAGATATAGCATCATGGTGCCCTGAGGCAAGAGTCCTTCTTGTAGTACATAGAGAATCCTCTCAATGGAACAGAGAAAGCTCTTCCCCTCTCACTGTTGTTGTGCAATAGTTTTTTTGTTATGTTTGACTCTTTGTGACCCCTTTTGGGGTTTTCTTAGCAAAGATACTACAATGGTTTGCCATTTCCTTCTCCAACTCATTTTACAGATGAGAAAATTGAGGTAAACAGGGTTAAATGTGTAAGAAATAAATTGGTTTGACAAACATGAGAGTTATTAAAGTAAGATTGTAGTTGCCAATTATAAAACATTATCCCTTAAGACAAAATGACTGTTAACAGCTTTATTTACAATGAGGTAGAAAAGAGTGAAAGTGCAAAATGTATTAGACAGAGCCTTAACAAACAGAGCCTTAAATGCTTCTCTAGTGAAGTGAAGTCTGGTTCAGCACCCCAGCAGCGGCTTCCTCAAGGCAGGATCTCATCATAAAAGTCTGGTAGTCTCCAGAAAGTGTGAAAATTAAATTAAATCTCTCCTGATTGTGAAGATTAAATTAACTCCCCTGCCCATTTTTTAGATTTAATCAAAATGAGTGTAAACACCCCATTCACACTTGAGTGAGGGAGATCTGTGACCCATGTGTGTAATAATGGGTGATGGATCAGAATCAAACTGGGCAGTCTGCCCCCTGGGCAGTCCTAAGTAAAGCTTCAACTATAATTGGTAGATGTAAAAGTGGAGGAAGACACAGCAAATGATGCAAAAGAAAGTGTCTTTAAAAGGGAGCTACAACTTCCTGAGGGGACTTCAACTTCTTCTGAAGTTCTGAGTTCAAGTTGGAGAGCTGGTGAAGTATCTGCTGACTAGACCTGAGTCAACCCTGTACTTGGTGAGACTGTTCTTAAATCTTTCCTTTTGGACTGACACGTGGTGAATGAAAAGAGCTGATTCCTTTCCTAGATTTTCTGGAGAGACTAGCCTCAGGAAAGACCTATTCTCTTGAGAGAGGGTCCCTGCATCCCCAGGTCCTCAGCTCAAAGCCAAGGCCTCTCTGGCTAAGGACTAAATTCTCCTGCCTGGGTTGATCCAGGGATTGGAGCAAAATACTTAATGCTTAGGCTAGATATCTTCCCCTATCCTCTCTCTGGTTGTCATACTTCACTCTTATTATATTTTGTACATAAATCTCCTTGGAATTAATTAAATTCTTGGTGACCCTATTCTTAAATAATCCAGTCCAATTTTTTATATAAAACCCCCTTCCTACCCCTTACACAAGCCAATGCGGGATCCAAGGAAAGAGTCTCTCCAAAGCCAAGGCAGGAATCTCTGAAATTAGTTTCTCCAAATGCCAGGGAAGGAATGGTGGAAGGAGCCATCCAGACCATGTTGGTTTCTTTTTATACCCTTTTCCCCATGTCATTTCCTGTCTCTCCCCTCTTCACAGAAACCAATGACAGTCTTTAAAATTGCTTAGCACTGCCCAGGGCTGGGCAGTGCCCTTTGGAGATGAGAGTTTTTGACATGAACTCTGTTACTTAAGTGTAAGTACTTAAGTACTTAAGCATGGGTATTTTGAGTTCTTGATTGATTGAGTTAAAGACTGCTGATTGATTTCATTAAAATAGACAAAGAGTTAATTGTATCTTCACAAATTACTTATCTAGGGTCACCCAAACATACATAAGTGTTTGAGGTGAGATTCAAAATCAGGAAGAAGAACCTTTCTGATTCTATTGTACACCCAGATGCCCTACTGGTAGAGAAGATTGATTCCTTCCTCTGTCTTCTAGAGTGTGTGGAAAGGAAACTAGACTAACAGTTTGTGTGGGGGAAGGGGCAACTGGGAGTGGCAGTTGGGTCTTGTGACTAGCATTTCCTTCCTGCCGGGAGTGGCAGTGGGGTCTGGTGACTAGCATTTCCTTCCTGCCGGGTGGGTCTTGCTTCTGGGTTTGGAGGAGAGAGGAGCTTGTTCAGCCCAGTCTGGAGTGGCATGCTCTTCTTGGTTCAGTCCAAAGGCACAGGCTTCTAAAGGTTAGAATTGTTCTTATTTGCTTTCTGTTTACTGCTAAGATTCTGAATTAGAACAATGAGAGTAGACGGGAGTGGAACAAACTCTCCGCCAGCCTCTGGGCCTGGCCTCAGGTCTGAAACAGAAAAAACTCCAATTCCAAATAGTTATTAAACATTATATTTTGAAAATGCAGTCAGATAAGTGGACTATCTTTACTGATCATAGAGGGAGCTGAACTTCAGTTTCAGTCATTCAAAGACAAACAGACCTCTTTGGACCCCTGCGGTTTCCTCTCAGCAGGGGGCTTCTCCCTCCCTTGCCTCACCTAGCACTATTCCCTCTCTCTCCTTACCCCTATACAAACCTCCCATTATCCCCCATTTTTCCCAATCCTATTTCCTTTCCCAATAAATATTACAAGTGTGATTACTTGCCTCCCCTCAATCATTATTTTATACTTATTTTGTATATATTTTGCATTGCTTTATCAGTACATATGTTGTTTGTACCACTAAAATGGAAGTTGCTTCAGAATAGAGCTTATATATACTCTTTGTGGTGGCAAAAATATTGGAAAATGAAGGGATGCACTTCAATTGGGGAATGGCCAAACAAATTATGATATCTGTTGGTGATTTTTGTTCACAAAACAAATGGTACATTTTTAATTCAACCACAAATCAAATAGAAAGAAGATGGTAGAGTGTTTTATGTAAACAGTCAAAAAAATAAAGGAAGAGAGGGATAGAGAGAGAGAAAGGAGGAAGGGAGGGAATAAGAGAAGAAAGGAATGAGAGAACAGAGAAAGTAAGAAAGGAGGGGAGAGGAGGAAAGGAGAGAGGGAAGAGGAGAGAAAAAAGGGAGGGAGGAAAGACATATGGAAGGGAGGAAAAGGGTTTAGAAAGAGGAAGGAAGACAGAAAGGAAGTAAGAGGGGGAGGGAAAGAAGATGAAAGTAAATGAGGAATGGAAAGAGGAAGGAAAAAAAAAGGAGGAAGGTAAGAGGTAAGAAAGGTGGATTGTGGCCAGAATTCCTGTTCTGGCCTCTTTCTTCTTCTCCCTTCCAGATCCAGTGCTTGTATCATTCACTCTAACAGTCTCCTTTCCCTTCAGGCTCTTCTTGGCTATTATGCTAAAAGGAATAATAAACTGGAGGAATTCCATGTGAACTGGAATGGCCTCTAGGAATTGATGCGGAGTGAAAGGAGCAGAACCAGAAGAACATTATACACAGAAACTGGTACATTGTGGTACAATCAAATGTAATGGACTTCTCCATTAGTGGCAATGCAATGATTCAGGACAATTCTGAGGGATTTATGAGAAAGATCACTATCTGCATCCAGAGAAAGAACTGTGGGAATAGAAACACAGAAAGATAATAGCTGCTTGATCACATGGGTTGATGGGGATATGATTGGGGATATAGACTCTAAATGATTACCCTAGTGCAAATATCAATAATATGGAAATAGGTCTTGATCAATGACACATGTAAAACCCAGTGGAATTTCTTGTTGGCTATGGGAGGAGTGTAGGAAGAGGGGAGGGAAAGAACATAAATCATATAACCATGGAAAAATATTCTAAATTAATTAAATAAATAAAATTTTTCAATAAAAAAAAGAATAGAGGCTATTTTTCAATTTCATTTTTATATCACTAAGAGTACTGGGCCTGGAATATTCAAGGTTCTTAATAAATACTTGTGCACTTGAGTTTAACCTCCAGGAATACCCAACTTGTAGCTCTTTGGAGGGTTGTCACGAGAAGCAGGAAGGGGCAAACAGTGAACCACAGGCTGGGCTATGAAGTACCCTGAAAAAGGGAACAGATGAAGCAATTTCAGAGTGATGGGTTTTGACCAACTTCCCATTTTATCTGACAGACAAAACAGCCTTGAGTTTTGGATAATTGGAATACAATATTTAAACAACATAATTTTTAAGGTATTATCAACAGAAATTCTAATACTTTACCTTGTTTTATTACAACATGAGAATGTTAGAAAACCTAGCATATATAGTGGAGCTTTCAAATTGTGATCTAATAGAAAGAAGTATCAATTCAGAAGGGATACTGAGGGTAGTACAAAACAGAACTGAGACCTTTGCATTGCTTTTTTTGTTTTTTTGTTTTTGTTTTTTATTTTTATTTGGTCATTCCCAAACATTATTCATTGGAAACAAAGATCATTTTCTTTTCTTCCCTCCCCCCCTCCCACCACCTCTCCCATAGCCCACGCGAGATTCCACTGGGTATCACATGTGTTCTTGATTCGAACCCATTTCCATGTTGTTGGTATTTACATTAGAGTGTTCATTTAGAGTCTCTCCTCAGTCATATCCCCTCCACCCCTGTAGTCAAGCAGTTGCTTTTCATCGGTGTTTTTACTCCCACAGTTTATCTTCTGCTTGTGGATAGTATTTTTTAGATCCCTGCAGATTGTTCAGGGACATTGCATTGACACCAATGGAGAAGTCCATCACCTTCGATTGTATCACAATGTATCAGTCTCTGTGTACAATGTTCTCCTGGTTCTGCTCCTTTCGCTCTGCATCACTTCCTGGAGGTTGGCATTGCTTTGTTTTTGAAGGGAATGATTCCAAGAGAATTATCAAATTGGAGAGTTTACTATTCTGATATAAATCTCAGTTTGATAGATTCATCACCTATTGAAGTCAGCCCTCCAACTCTTTCTTTAATTGTCTTTCATGTATCTATGCATTTAAATGTCTTTTAAAAGTATCTATAGAGCAATCTATCTCCTTTTTCAGGGCATAAAATTTGTGAACCATCTTGTTTTCTTATAGTTGGGTCCCCAGAACATAGTATATAACCTTTCACATAGTAAGTGCTTGATAAAAGTTCTGTTTGCCTGTCTATATTTCCCTATTATCTAATTATCTGTACTATCTGTCTCTCTTATGAAAAGGGCAGAGGCAGCTAGATGACTCAGTGGATAGAGCTAGAACTGGACATGGGAGGTCCTGGGTTGAAATCTGACCTCAGACACTTCCTAACTATGACTCTGGACAAGTTAATTAACCCCAATTGCCTACCTTTTACCACTCGTCTGTCTTGGAACTACCGATTGGTATTGATTCTAAAACAAAAGTAAGGGTTTTTTAAAAAGGGGGCAAACTAGAGACTATTTAAAAAATTCAATTAAGTTATGGTGTGGGACTACTAAAAGCTCACATTCCTGAGTAATCTTGACCTTCTTCAAACTGAGATTGAGAAACATTAGAGTGAATGCCAAATTTCCCTAACTTTTATTGATAGAACCTTGAACTGCCACTGAAATGCCTCTTTTTTCTTCTTCTTATAATATCAAGGACTGGTTATGGAATTTTTCTTCAATCAGTCATAGAAGCATTTTTAAAATCCTTAATTTCTTGCTCACAAGAAATTATTTTTATAAGAACCTGTAATCTCATTAATGTAGGGAATTCTTATTATGCATGATCAGTATATAGTCTTAAAATATTGAGAGGTGAAATATTTTATATTAATTCATCAAAGAGGAACTTACCCAAGAAGCAGGATGAGAGACTGTCCACATCTTTCATTGCTTGGAAGGGAAAGTCTTCTGCTCATATGTATTTTGGTCAGTAGTTACTATGGAGAAAAAAAAAGTGGAAAAGAATTTAGGGGAATTTGGAAGGTTTTGTCTATGGGGATGAATGAAAAAAAGTGAAGGAAGACAACCTGGAAGTACCAGATCTCAAACTACATTATAAAATGGTAATCCTGAAAACAACTTAGTATTGGATCAGAAATAGAATGGTTGATCAATGGAATAAATCAGGTACAAAATATATAAAAGTAAATAATCATAATAACCTCATGTTTGACAAACCCCCAAAACCTTCTGGGACAAGAATTTGCTATCCATTAAAAACTACTAGGAAAACTGGAAAGTAGTCTGGCAAAACCCAGTCACAAATCAAAATCTCATATCTTATGTCCGTATAACTTCAAAATATGTATCTGATTTAAATGTAAAGGTTGATATCACAAGCAGGTTAGTAGAGCATGGGAAAAATTATCTGTAAGGTCTTTGAACAGGAGAGAAGTTCATGTCTACACAAGAGAGAGGACCATAGAAGGTAAAATAGATAAGTCTGATAAATTACATGAAGATAATTTTGATATCCCTACTCAATTTAATCAGTATTAACTTAGATTATTGTGATTAATGGGTATTAGTATTTGTATTAATAATTTAAATAAAATAGAATTGTTTGAGTTAGTTATATTAGTTAATGCTATAAGAATAATAATTATAATTAATTAATCCATAATGAACTGATGATTATATTACATTTGGTTCTAGGATAGATCTTTTTAAAATAGATTTATTATTTGTTAACTATATAGTCTATATTATATATAGTCTATATTAACCTGTGTTAGAAAAAAGAGAGCTATTATATTAATACTGTCCTTTTACTCCTATGAATGTACCATGAGAGCTGTGGTAAAACAACAACAACAACAAAATAACTCCACAGTTCACTTTGCCTCTGTTCTTTCACTCCTAATGTTCTTAACTTCTTGTGCAAAGTCTCAGTCTTGCTGACTAAATCCTGAAAAATGTTGGTGTTTGATGGACATATATATCCTTTAGCCAATCATAAGAATTGATTTCTTTTCCAAACTGACCAATCATTTGGTCTATTTTTCTTAATTTCTCAATTTTTTTTTTAACCCAGAGAACCAAAGCATAGGGGTTCTTGAACTAGAGGAAGATCTTGAATCCAATTGATCATAGGCTATTCACTTCTTTAATAAATTGATATGTGCCCAGAACTCTGTTTAAGTTGCATTTGTATTGGGACAAATGATGGAGGGGATATGGAAAAAATACTAATACATAGTTGGTAGAGGTATGAATTGATCCAACTATTCTGGAGAACAATTTTGACATATACCCACCCAAAGAGCTATAAAACTGTGTCTGCACAAACATAATGAAGGCAGACAAATTTAGAAGGAAAACAGGAAACTGGGGAAAACTTTTTGCAGTAAATTTCTCTGATAAGGCCTCATTTCTCAAATATATAGGGAATTGAGCTAAATTTATAAAAATAAGTGCCCAGTAATACTAAGTCTAGATCCCAGAGATATCAAAGAAAAGGAGAAAGGACTAAGATGTGCAAAATTTTTATGGCAACTCTTTTTGTGGCAATGTGGTAGCAGAGAATTAGAAATTGAGGGAATGCCTATTGATTGGGGAATGGTATATGGAATATGATTGTGACGGAATATTATTGTGCTATAAGAAATGATGAGTAGAATGCTTTTGGAAAAACCTGGGAAGACATATGAAATCATGCAAAGTGAAATGTACAGAATCAAGAGAACATTGTATGTACATAGCAATAGTAAAATTGTTAAGGATGATCAGCTAAAAAATTGAGTTGGGTTTATCAAGTGATCTAATACAGTTTCAAAGGACTCATGATGAAAAGAGCTATCCACCTCCAGAAAGAGAACTGGCGAACTTTAAGTACAAACAGAAACATACTTTTAAAAAATTCCCTGATTTTTCTTCCTTTTTTTTTAATAACATGGTCAATATGGAAATTTATTTTGTGTGACTTCATATGTATAATGGGTATTATATTTTTTGCTTTCTTAGGGGATAGGAGAAAAAAGTAGAGGAAGAGAGAGAATTTGGAACTAAAAATAAAAATTTTAACTAAAATAATTTCTTATGTTAAAAAAAGAAAAAAGAATGCATGCTCTGTAGGGGCAAGAATGGTCTCATTTGCTTGTATTTATATGTTTGACATGTAAGTGCTTACTAAATTCTCTATCTTAGAAATTTTTAAAAATAATATAAGTGGCTGTGGCTCACTCCTATTTTGGTGAGTTATAATCCTGTGCCTCATACTTGATTTTTATAATTTCAATTGAATAAATATACTTAGTCTACAGGTGAATGAGTAGTCTCTTCAGAGTCATGCAAAATTGAGAAAATTAAATCCAGTAGGAATGGGATCTAGAGTAATTTACTGTACTCTTTTTGTGGAAACTAATTTATGCTTCCAGATTAAATAAGATTAGAAGACACTGGATTGTTATGGCCTGATAATGGTCAGCTGGAAATGAGCTCTCTGCTGTTTAGGACTAGAACCTAGTTGCTATTTTTACATGGACAGTTGCTTGGTCTGGTAACATGCTTGACACGCCATCTGGTGGCTAGCAAAGTCGTGCAATGAGCAATGGGAAGGGCCAAGACTCAACCCCAGATTGATTCCAAGTCTGTTGCTTGGTCACTGCACTCTACAGCCTTTGTCAGCACCAGTGATCTCAAATGGTACACAAGGACAGACCATGAGTTTTGGCTAGACTGAATATACCTTAGAGCTATGGTGCTTCCACTAACAATCACATGCACATGGAAGTCTCCTCATGGGAAAGAATAATATTATGTCACCACTAGTATACTCTGAAAAAAGCCCATTACTCTCCTCAGGTTGTGTTTACTTAAAAGGCTTTACTCTTAAGAACTGTAAGGAAATGTTTTCAAATATTTGAACAAGATGACAAAAAAGGGAAACTTCATAAGCTATCAGGGTCTTATCAGTTGCTCTTCCTACTACTACAAGGAACTATACTTTTCTTAGTTTCCTTTTTATCATCTGACTCAGTCTTTGTTTTGAATTTTCAGAGTAGAGTCAATATGACCCAAAACTATTCCTACCTTTTTTAACACCCTCCCCACACACAGTTCTACAAGAATATTCAAGAACTAAGAGTAGGACAATAGGATTAGCTAGCTCAGTTTTAAATTGAGAAGTAGAACTAGAAACAAGAGGTCCTGTGTTCAAATATGACCTCAGACACTTCCTGTGTGACCCTGGGCAAGTCACTTGACCTTCATTGCCCAGCCCTTATCATCCTTTGGCCTTGGAACCAAACAGTATTGATTCTAAGACCTTCTAATTCTTCTAAGATTCTAATCTTTCTGGTAAGGATTTTAAAGAGAAAAAAAAACATATTCACATATTTTATTTTAATTGGGAGGGGGGATTATAATTTCCCAATCTATTCTTCCTCTATCCCAAACTGGTAAACCATATCTCATAATAAAGAATATGAGAAAGAATGGAGTCCCTCAAAATTAACCTTATGAATGATTTGTATTTTAAGCATTTATTTTGTGGTAGAGGAAATAAATAATTGCCCTGTAGATCCTCCTGAAAGTTTCCAGGGACTTTTGAAATAATTTTTCTAGGGAGAAAAATGTGTGATCACCGTTATATATAATTGAGGAATAAGAAGTATGAGATCTTATAGCTACCTAAAGTTTGAGGGCACTAAGTCAGGGCAAGGACAGTGAGTGCAGGCACCCACTATAGGCAGAGGGGACACCAGTAAACAGAGCAGCACCAAGGGTGGAGAGTGAGCAATATCCCTCACTGGCTATAAAGACAGGCTTCTCTCTCTTACTCTCCTTCCTCACCTCTGTTTTCTGAAAATGGTATTTTTCCTCTAGAGTTGGTTTGTTTTTTACTCCCTACATATGTACCTTTCACTAAACAATGGTGTTTTCTTCTTAAGCTTGATTTATTTATATATAAATATCATTCTCTATTATTTGCTGAGTGTGGTCATAAATGGTATCTGAGAGTACTGAGTGAGGTATGGTTCTGAGAATGTTTTCTATTGCATAGCATAAGTTGGAACTTGAGGAGAACACATGAGGGCATATTTTATGAGCCTATGTGTTTTGTGATACTATTTTTAAAATTTTATGATCCTATATGTCTCATAGCTAAACTTCCAAAGGCAGAATTGAGACAGGGGCTTTCTTTCAGTCTGCCCCTTCAACCAGTGTGGCTCCCTGAAAAAGACAGCCCATAAAGGCAAGCATTTCCCTTCTTCCTCAGTCATTAAAGAGAATAAGATGAAGATGAGAAAGTGGTCCCCAGAAGAAGTCTATGGAAACATATGCAATATTCTTCCCCAAAGTCTCCTCACCTCTGCAAATAAGGAAGAGGAGGCATATTTTTTCAAGATATATTTCCAAGGATGTACTCTTTCCCCTCCTCCTTCCCCACCAAAAACAATTCCTTATCCTGGAATGTTGGAAAGAAAGGAGAAAGTAACAGCATACAAGTTGAATTTTCTGTTTTGCCATAGAGGCACATCTAGCAACAGGATTGGGAGAAGGATCCAGGGAACAACAGTGTTAAGAGTTAATGATTGTATATTACAGGAAGTGGTAAACAGCTATAATTCGTGGCACCTGCTTTGTGGATTCTATGACCTTTTTAATGGTATGCATAAAGGCTGACATTTGCTTCTTAGAATTTTGTAATTACAAGTGCTGACCTTCCTCTAGAGAATGTAAATGAACTGATATTGCTTGCTATAGAATAAATACATGCATGCCCACAATTACCTATAGCTACAGGAATAATTAAGACCTTCCTCTACTTATCAGAATCTTTTGAGTTCTGAAAATTTTTCTCCCTTCCCTAAAGAATCTGAATTAGCATTCAAATATAGAATAACAAGGGAAAAAATAATGAGCACCTCTCTTCAAAGGTCTTTGGATTTCCTTTGCACAGAATAACCCCAGGCCATATTTGTGACAATGGTCAGGCAATTTAGAATTAGCTTTTATTTCATATATTTGTACTGTTTTAACTATTCTTTATTTGAGGTTTTGGGTTGGGGTTTTTTTTTGAGTTTCAACCCTAAAAGCAGTCAAGAAAGTCTCCCTGTCTCTCTCATCTTAAATTCTTTAACAAGTAGTCATCTGGCCCCAAACATCCCCAAAGCACCCATAGTTAAAATCATCCACATTCTACTTATTAGTCATCTTTGAATATATGAGTAAACATTCCAATCTAACTTATTTCAACCAACCTATTACTGTATTCAATGATCTCAAAGCATTAATTAAGAAATGGAGATAATAATTAACATCTTGCACATCACCAGGGTTGTGCTAATAAATGATTGGCAACTAGTTTCCAAGAAGCATAACACATGGGGCAACTAGTTGACTCAGTCGATAGAAAGCCAGGCATGGAGATGGGAGATACTGAATTCAAATCTGGCCTCAGACACTTCCTAGCTGTGTGACCCTGAGCAAATCACTTAACCCCAATTTCCTAGCTCTGACTGGTCTTCTGGCTTGGAACTGATACCTAGTATTGACTCTAAAATAGAAGGTAGTTTTATTAAAAAAAAACAACACACTTTTAAGTTAAATATGCATTGTTAACATTTTCCCCATTATTTCTTAAATATATTTTTTTAAACCCTCACCTTCCATCTTAGAGTCAATACTGTGTATTGGCTCCAAGGCAGAAGAGTGGTAAGGACTAGGCAATGGGGGTTAAGTGACTTGCCCAGGGTCACACAGCTAGGAAGTATCAGAGGACAGATTTGAACCCAGGACCTCCTGTCTCTAGGCCTGGCTCTCAATCCACTGAGCCACCCAGCTGCCCCCTATTTCTTAAATATAGACAATAGAAAAAAGCATAAAGTAATGCCTAATTTGTAGCATTGAGGATTTCAGAGGTGTCATTCATAATGAAATTTAATAAACCACTCTTATGAACCAATAGGATTTGGCTCTAGTACACTCCTAGTCCCCAGCATCCTGGAACCCTCTCAAGAAGATGGAACATTTTTAACATATCAAGGAAAGAATTTCTTATTCAAAAGAGAAAGCTAGGAAACTTTTCTAAGGAAAAAAAAAGTTATGAAGCTACCTTAGGGAATCACTACACTATCACCCCAAACCAGATGCAAATAACTACAGTGCCCTTTCCTGCTTCCTGCCAGATGTAAAGAGTATCCTCTGATAAACCTCATTTAGACACATGGAGTTTGTGTCCTTTCCCCCTCATTAGTTAAGTTGTTGGACTACTATATAATCACTAAGTTGGAGATACATTTGCCATTAAATAAAGTAACTGATATGAATAGGAGAAATGGATCAAGTCTATATTTTAAACTCTTCCAACTCAAACACAAAGTATGTTCATTCTACAATGAATGGCCCTAGTTCCATGCATCAAGAACTAAAGTGTGGAGGCATAAGGCTATATCTATAAAAATTAAACATTTAATCTCTAATAATAAAAATAATAGATTTAGGAGGTTTATTAAATGATCATTAGAAATCAAGGAATAAAGAGGATACAAAATAAAAACCACATGATGGCTAGGCTTTTTCAGCCATCCCCACTCACTACCATCACTGCTGATTGCTGTATCATGGCCAAAAAGAGAGGAAGAGTCTCAATGCCCACTCCCTTTATCCTGTCTATAGGAAATACGTAATGACAGGAAGTCAGTGGGTTCTTGGGATATGTAGTTCTTTTTTTAGGGTAACAGATTTCCAATTATACAATCATACCATCACCACATAAATAGATATTTTCTGAATTGAAGTGTCATTTCTATTGGGACTCCATATCTTGCCTCCATTTTGAAATACAGTTCTGGGAATCATATTTTAGGAACATTTTCAAAGTGCCCCATCAGGAGGTTACTCCTACAGTTAGGACTGGGTAGTTCTCTCCCCACAAAGGGCTATAAGCAAGAGGATAAATGAACACTTACCAGGGATATTATAGAAGAGCTTTCTTTTAAGGAATATACTAGATTTGATGATCTCTAAAATCTCTTCCAACTCATAAGTTGTTGAGGGTAGGGACTATAGCCATTTTGATTGCTGGTGGAAAATGAGTCACTAGCTCCACCAGCCCCATTTGACCCTTTTAAAGTTTTGTTACCAAGCATATTTACAAGGTAACTGAAGCTTCCTCGAACCCGCGAGAAGCCTCAAGATAGGAAGATAGAGGAAGGATAGAAGTTCTGGATGCCGCGAGGGGGGGGCGGAGTCAAGTTAGAGATACGAGGTGGCAGGAATGAGTCAGAAATCTAGGCTTTATTGATTACAAAGGAGCCACAGTAGAAACTCCAATCAGTGGACTACTCAGAAGGCTTATACCCGTCCAGTGATCCAAATTTAATACCACACAGGTCGGAGACATGATAGAGAAAAGAAAGTGCCTGGCCAAAAGCCAGGTCCCAGGTGGGAGAGGTAGATAAGGAAAGGAATCAAAGATGGAGCTTGGCAAGAGTTTCCCTTGCCCATAGATAGGGGTAGACTGCTAAAGTAACTAGGACTTTACATTCTATGTTGAAAAGAATCTTGACTCCATTTCAACATAACTCCTTTGTTTCTTGGGATGATTTGGAAGAGATTCAAGATCTAGATCCAAGGGTATGAGAGAAGATTTTTTAAAAATCACACCATAGCTCAGATAAGAATTTAGACTGATTCACATCCAGAGAAAGAACGGTGGGAGCAGAAACACAGAAGAAAAACATTTGTTTGATCATATGACTCAATGGGTATATAACTAGGGATGTTGACTTTGAATGATCACTCTATTGCAAATATTAATAATATGGAAATAGGTCTTCATCAATGATACATGTAAAACCCAGTAGAATTGCTCCATGGCTATAGGAGTGGGGAGGTAAGAGGGGAAGGAAAGAACGCAAATCATGTAACCATGGAAAAATATTCTAAGTTAATCAATTAAATAAATTAATTTTAAAAAATAATTTAGACTGATATCCTAATCAGTAATATGAAAAAAACTGTTCAAAGAACAGATTTAAAATGTTTTGAGTCAGAAGTTCTTAACCTGGGGTATAGATTTCAGAGGGTGTGTGAACTTGGATGGGAAAAGAATTACATTTTTTATTTTTCACTAACCTCTAGCTGAAATTTAGTATAAGAATTTGAATTTTTTTTCATTCTGAGAAAAGTTCCTAGGTTTTACCAAACTGCCAAATGTGTCCATGATACAAAAAAAGTTAACAATTCATAAACTGATTGATAGCTTCTCTAGTTAGCTGGTAGATGTGACTGTGTGGGGTCTACATAAAAGAGCTAAAGACAACCTCAGGACATCAAGCGAAAGGGCTGATAACCCACTTCCTTATGGTAAATAAGCCACATTGCAACTAGAATTCAGCAAGTATCTGAGGGAAAAAGCCTTAATGCTAACAGAGAACAAGAAGAACATAAGACATGTGACACAAAAGGAAGAGTCATCTGGCAAAGAGCAATAGAGCAAAGAGAATAGAGCAAAGAGCAACAGAGGTCAGTTAAAATGTCAGCTATATGATGATATCACCAGAGGAATATAGGCAACTCTAGAATGTTGTAGACATGTACATTTAGAAAGAAGTTTCTTAATAATTGCTCCCTTGCCTTCTCATTGTTTTTGTTCATTTTTGTTTGTTTGTTTTTGCCCTTGGTTGCTATTATTAATTTATTCTTCTTTGTATTTCTATTTTCTGGGGTATTTGAGAAGCAAATCAACTCTTCTGGTCTGGTTTTCTTTCTAAGAATGATTTAAACACTCTTTATTATTGAACATCCATTTTTTTCCCTTTTCATTTAGAGTTAAACTAAGATTTATAGAGTAGGTCATTTGGGGCTTCAAGTTGAGCCCCATTGCTATTTGGAAGGTATTATTCTATTCCTTCTCCAGTTTTTCCAGTAACTTCAGAATAATCTTAGGTTATTTGAATAGTCTTTCCTTTGTATTGAAAGGTCTTTCTCCTGGTCACTTACAGAATATGTTGTTTTCAAACTGAGTTGTTAATTTTAACCACTATGTCTTGGAGTTTTTAGCCTTGGGTTTATTTTTTTCCCCTGAAGGCTATCTCTGGATTTTTTTAAAAATTGGAATGTTCCTTTTTGTGTTCAGACATGTGCGGTAGTATTCTTTTATAATTACTTGTACTATTGTGTTCAAGTTTTTTGAATTATTGTATTCTTTCAAAAGATCTATAATCCTTAAATTATCTCTACACATCAGTATTTTGAGCTCAATACACTTTATTTGAATAGAGAACATTCTTTCTTTAAATATTATTGCTTTTTGTTTCTTCCAGATTTTCCTTTACTTAAATGTTTGTATTTCTAATGAAGCTGTCTTCTCTTTTGTTTCTTTAATGAGATTTGCCACCTTGCATTCTAATTTTTCTATTTTACCAATTCCTTCTTCTTTGTAGACCATAAATTCTGCTCTCATAATTCTTATTTCTTTTTAAACTATCCAAGGAAAGCCTGCTGTGGTTCCATGCTTTCTTGAAAATCCACACAGTCCTCTGCTTCATTGGGTGTTGAATCATTTTCCTTTGTTTTT